>NC_138212.1:19094532-19124084 GCF_964194415.1 Vipera berus | reverse complement strand
TGACATGCTGGCTGGGAGAACTCTGGGAGTGAAGTCCACACAACTTCAAATTGCTCAGGTTGAGAAACAATGCCTCTAGATGAATTTTTTAAATTTTAAATGAACAATTTATATAATTGAAAGCTTTATCAAAATAACTGGGAAGCAGAGGAAAGCACCATCTGGTGGAATCTGACACTCAGGTAGGTGGGGTTCTTTCCCTATGAGCTAAAGGCAAATCAGCCTTGAATCCCTGGTTGGCAGAAAAAGGCCCAGAAGGTCCCTTCCCTAATCGTTCATATGATCTATTCAATAGTTTTGCAGAGTGGGCTTTAGCCTGGCAAGATTCCTGTCTATAGGGAAGAAACAATGAAGAAACTAGATTCTTGTGCATAGGTTTGAGCAATAAATCTCCCTGAATTGCAGCTTAATGTACGGTCGTGATCCTTTGTGTCTCACAGAGAAGGGGAACAATAGAAAACCAATCTGAGTAACTCACTGTGTCATTCTTGGTTCTTTGCGCCTAAGATACCATGTCTGATGCTTTCTTTTATATACCACTTACACTTTTCAGATACGTCACTTGCCTCTTCTTATACCACATTGTAGTCATGCAGTTTGCTAGCAGCTTCCCTTGCAGAGCAATATTTGTTATGATAAGCCACCCTTTTGTTCCCTGCCTACCTTGTTGTTGTTAGTTGCGAAGTCGTGTCCGACCCATCGCGACCCTATGGACAATGTTCCTCCAGGCCTTCCTGTCCTCTACCATCTTCTGGAGTCCATTTAAGCTCACACCTAATGCTTCAGTGACTCCATCCAGCCACCTCATTCTCTGTCGTCCCCTTCTTCTATTGCCCTCAATCTTTCCCAGCATTAGGCTCTTCTCCAGTGAGTCCTTCCTTCTCATTAGGTGGCCAAAGTATTTGAGTTTTAGCTTCAGGATCTGGCCTTCTAAAGAGCAGTCAGGGTTGATCTCCTCTAGGACTGACTGGTTTGATCGCCTTGCAGTCCAAGGGACTCGCAGGAGTCTTCTCCAGCACCATAGTTCAAAGGCATCAATTCTTTGGTGCTCAGCCTTTCGTATGGTCCAGCTTTCACTGCCATACATTGCAACTGGGAAGACCATAGCCTTGACTATACGCACTTTTGTTGACAGGGTGATGTCTCTGCTTTTTAGTGTGCTGTCTAGATTTGCCATGGCTTTCCTCCCCAGGAGCAAGTGTCTTTTAATTTCTTGGCTAGAGTCCCCATCTGCAGTGATCTTGGAGCCCAGGAAAATAAAATCTGTCACTACCTCCATTTCTTCCCCATCTATTTGCCAGGAATTGAGAGGGCCAGATGCCATGATCTTGGTTTTCTTAATGTTTAGTTTCAACCCAAGTTTTGCACTCTCCTTCTTCACTCGCAACAAGAGGCTCTTTAGTTCCTCTTCACTTTCTGCCATTAGAGTGGTATCATCTGCATATCTTAGGTTGTTGATGTTTCTTCCGGCATTCTTAAGTCCAACTTTTGATTCATCTAGCCCTGCCTTTCTCATGATGTGCTCTGCATATAAGTTAAATAGGCAAGGCGACAGTATACAGCCTTGCCGTACTCCTTTCCCAATTTTGAACCAATCAGTGGTTCCGTGTCCAGTTCTCACTGTTGCTTCTTGGCCCACATATAGGTTTCTCAAGAGACAAATAAGATGGTCTGGTATGCCCATCTCTTTAAGGACTTGCCACAGTTTGTTATGATCCACACAATCAAAGGCTTTAGCATAGTCAATGAAGCAGAAGTCGATGTTTTTCTGGAACTCTCTAGCTTTCTCCATGATCCAGCGTATGTTAGCAATTTGATGTCTAGTTCCTCTGCCTCTTCGAAATCCTGCCTGTACTTCTGGTAATTCTCGATCCACATACTGCTGGAGTCTAGCTTGTAGAATTTTAAGCATAACTTTACTAGCATGAGAAATGAGTGCAATGGTGCGATAGTTTGAACATTCTTTGGCACTGCCTTTCTTTGGAATTGGAATGTAAACTGATCTTTTCCAGTCCTGTGGCCACTGTTGAGTTTTCCAAATTTGCTGGCAAATTGAGTGTAGCACTTTTACTGCATCGTCTTTTAAGATTTTGAATAGCTCAGCTGGAATACTGTCACCTCCACTAGCTTTGTTGTTGCTCAGCTTTTCTAAGGCCCACTTCACTTCACATTCTAGGATGTCTGGCTCGAGGTCAGTGACCACCTCACTGTGATTATCAGGGACATTAAGCTCATTCTTGTATAGTTCTTCTGTGTAATTTTGCCACCTCTTCTTAATCTCTTCTGCCTCTGTTAGGTCCCTGCCATTTTGGTCCTTTATCATGCCCATTTTTGCATGAAACGTTCCCTTCATCTCTCCAATTTTCTTGAAAAGATCTCTGGTCCTCCCTATTCTATTGTTTTCTTCTATTTCTTTGCATTGTTCATTTAAGAAGGCATTCTTATCTCTTCTAGCTATTCTTTGGAATTCTGCATTTAATTGGGCATATCTTTCTCTTTCTCCCTTGCCTTTCACTTCCCTCCTTTCCTCAGCTATTTGCAAAGCTTCCTCAGACAGCCATTTTGCTTTCTTGCATTTCTTTTTCTTTGGGATGGTTTTGGTTGCTACCTGTTGTACAATGTTGCGAACCTCTGTCCATAGTTCTTCAGGCACTCTGTCTATCAGATCTAATTCTTTAAATCTATTTGTCACCTCTACTGTATATTCCCTGCCTACCTAGCAGTCTCTTATCTTTCTTGTTCACATATACGGACAAGGCTCTGCTCCATCCTGCAGGAATCTTCTTTTATTCAATACTTCCCGCTTCACAATTTCTTGCAAGCCAAGCAAGGAATTAGATATGTGCAAATGAATGGTCCTTCTAGGAGCAGCATGACATTGTTGTTTATATCTTCCACTGTCACACATGTGACTAACATGGCTGTAATGAGAGAAACAGCACCCCACCACCCAATATTTGTGGATGGTTGTCTGAAGCTAAATTATACTAAAACTAATAATCTCTCTCTCTCTCTCTCTCTCTCTCTCTCTCTCTCTCTCTCTCTCTCTCTCTCTCTCTCTCTCTCTCTCTCTCTCTCTCATCTCATCCAAGAATTAGAAATGTTATGGAACATGTGGCATGAAGACAAATATCTAATTCGATTGTGTGTGTAAACATTGACATCTCATGCATTAGTACAATTTCCATCTGAATTAGTACAATTATCATCTGAAGATTTTATGACTTTGTGAATTCTGGGAAATGAGGGTGAATGGGAGGCAGGGTCATCCGGTTTATCCATCCCAGACCTCCCTGTGATCCCTCTTCTTTCAAACTGATTGGTTTTAGAAGCTGAAGAACAGCAGTGGCAGTACAAAGAATGTTTTCTATCCTGTTATATTGGGCACAAATGATCAGGAACATGAAGCTTCAATTCAAAAAGGTTTATTGCTCAAGCCTAAGCACAAGACTCTAGCCAACTAAAGTTCAAATCTGAATCAGTGCCAGATAGGGGTCAGTGGAATTCAAGAGGGGTTGGACTTAGACCATTTGTGGCAATGTAAGGACTCTAAGCTGATGACACATTTAATTCCACCCCCAGCTCTTCCTGCTCTTCTTCTAAAGCTCTGGATACTGGATTCTTTTCTCTTGAGAAAACCACCTTTGAAGTCAACTCTAGTTTCAACCCCAAATGCCCTGCCCTTGATATTGATTGATTTGATTTGACATATGTAGCTGTCCATCTCACTTATGTGACTTTGGAAATAAATATCTAAGCAGTCACAGCCCTTTCTATGGTACCTTCAGATCTTACCTGAGAAGCTGCCCAACATGGTGGCTGTATTGTCCCCTCCATCAAAGACTTCCAGTGAATCCCAGTTCTGTTCTGTGACAAAACTGATCACTTGAATCTGGGAACAAAGAAAAGGCCAGAAGAGAGAGAGAGAAAAAAATGATGGTGATGATGATGAAAGTAACAATTCCTATTAGTATTACTACTGTTAGTAGTAACATTCAGAATGAAAGGTTACCAGTACTGCTAACAGTACCATTCAATATGCAAACAGTAAACCAAGTGTAGTTCAATTTTTGATGGTAGACTCACAAACTTTGCAAAACAAATTCTTTTCACACTTAATTTATCAGTGTAGAAATCTCAGTCTGTCCACTTTATAGGAAAGGGCTTTGAAATGCACTGAAGAACATCTTGAGGCCTCTTCTTTGATGCAGTTTTAATTAATATGGGGTTCCATGTTTCATTGCTAACCCCATGGCAACTGAGATCCTGCCTTTGAATACATATGAAATCTCTCTGCCATCAGATATGGCTTAAGTCTGGTAGATAAGATCCTCAGAATTATAATGCAGAGGCTAACTAATCTCTCACAGCATACCCCAAACCTCTGAAATCTGTCAGTTATGCTCTCTGGGAAATGTTCCCCCCCCCCAGTGAAACCCAGTTAGGGAACTCAGTTTCAGACAGGCCAATCTAAGAGGTGAAATCCTTAATCCTTGATATAATCTCTCATCATACACACTTTCTTCTTGCAATGGGGATTTTTTTTTTAGTGAAACGGCATGCTACATAAAACATTTTCCACTTAATTATGATATCTGCCCTTTAGCCAGGATGGCATTTGGGACAAATTATCCCATGGAAATGCAAAATGTGTTCTTCGCTGAAGGCAATAGAAAAAAAACCCAAACTGGGTTGTTTGGCAAGGTGGCAATAAATAACTGTTTCTAACATTTTCAGTTGTTTTCCTCCTTCATTTATCCTAAAGCCATTTTGTGAAAACTTTAACTCAAAACATAAACAAAACACAAAAGCCTGTAGAGTTCATCTCAACAAAATGCTAATAAACCCCCCCCCCCACACACACAGAGCCTTTACAAATTGCTCCGGAGTCTACACAATTATCCAGCTTGTTTGATAATATATTAATGGGTTTATATAGCAAAGATTTTTAAAAGGAAGATAAAAACTAATGTAAAGTAAGAAAAAGTGGGGGGGGGGAGAAAGAAAAAAGAAGGGCAAAAGTGCAAGAGTGGAAAAAAGAAAAAGAGAAAAGAAATAATTATCCAACTTATAATGAATCCCATATAATAGAATCCAAAGCTGGTTTTATTCTCCTTTGCATTCCTCTTTCCTCACTGTTTTTTGCAGAAGGTTTTTTTTTTGGGGGGGGGAACGGAGGGGGGAATTTTAAAGTTGTAATTCTAAGGCGATGTGCAGCATTTCAGCAATTGCAATGTATGTTTACTATCAGGGAGAATTGTTGCTTGGGAAATGAATAATTCATACAAAAAGTTCCAGCAAATGTACAGATTGTACAAAATCTCCTTGGTCAGATACAGCATACAATCCACTTCTCAGAATGCTTTTATTCTTACCAGCTCACCTGATTTGCCAAGATTAATTTGGAATACAAAACAGAAGTCGACGGAAGTCTAATACAATTCAGATGTTATATGCTCAGTTGGCCATTGTTAGAACACACTGGTTACGTTTACAGCAACACAGAGTTACAAGCAGCCATTTACCCCTTAGTTGCCCATGCTAAACTGTCAACTCAGCCCAAGTTGTTTGCAGAATTGTTGCAGTTATATGGGGATCCTAGCACATCTTTCTAAGGATCAGGGCTAATAATAATAATAATAATAATAATAATAATAATAATAATAATAATAATAATAATAATAATAATAATAATAATAATAATATCATCATCATCATCATCATCATCATCATCATCATCATCCTTTATTTTCAAAGTACAACATGTGTACATTGAGATTAGCTGAGCCTCTCCCCGTGCTCCCTCCCCCCAACACACAGTGACAACAAACCCTCCATCCTACCACACCATGTGAACCTACTACACCACACACCGGCCTCCCAAGTCAATTCTGCATAAGTTCACAGAGATTATATCCCATTCAAAAGCCTAACAGCCCATGGATAAAAGCTGTTTTTCAGCCTGTTGGTATGGCTGGCTATACTCCTGTATCTCCTACCGGATGGTAGGAGACTAAAGAGATACCGTCCAGGGTGTGAGTCATCCCTGAGAATCTTCCTCACTCTTCCAAGGCAACGAGCCCTGGCGATGTCATCCAGTGGTGTCAGGGGACAGCCCACAATGTCTTGTGCTGTGCTCACTACCCTCTGTAATACTTTCCTGTCCGCGGCTGTCAGACCAACATACCAAACCACAATACCATACGAGAGGACGCTCTCTATAGTAGACCGGTAAAAAGAGGGTCATTAGCCGTTGTTCTACCCTGTTCTTCCGCAAGACCCTAAGAAAGTGAAGCCTCAGTTGGGCCTTTCTAGCCACCTGGGTTGTGTTAACTTTCAAGGTCAGATCTTCACAGAGGTAGACTCCCAGAAATTTAAAGGAGGAAACTCTCTCCACACAGTCCTTCCCGATGTAAAGTGGGGCAGGTTCCTCCTTTTTTCTCCGGAAGTCTAGCACCATCTCTTTCGTCTTGCCGATGTTTAGGTGCATGCTGTTTTATGCTTGTAAGGACCTACTTCATCCCTGTACAAACAGATCAAACACCTTTCTTCAAGGCTAGGTTTCTTTCTTCCTGGTTTAAGGTCTTGTATGAACCCAGACTGCTTAGTTCAGTTCAGTTTAATCTGGAAAGCTAGAAACTGAATTAATTTAGTAAAGAAGGTACAGAAAGCAGCCTTGATTGTGCGTAGCAGTGCAAGATTTTCTTGAATTTCCCAGAAGGTTTTCATAAAGTCCTGGCCATCTTTCAGGGAGACATGTCATGCCATGATGACATCAGACTAGTGATGCTCATTATATAATTTCCTTCAGTTGCATCTCATTTCTCTGATGACATAATGACATGCATGGCATTGTTCCCAAGTTTGGAAAAAACTGGGATAGAATATGGAGAGAGAAGGAAACAGTATAGTTCTTCAAGAAGAGGAAGAAAAACTACATTCTCCTGAAATATATTTCTTTTTTGTTAATATCATTATTTTACCTTCAGTTCACGTGATCTATTAGCTTCTAAAGACATTCTAATTTAGATACTGCCTTCCAAGGAAACAGAGGGGGAAAAAGTATTAATAGCACGTTGTTTCTCCCGGTAACTCCTTCTCCACCTCCACTGAAATTAACAAATGAATGGAATAAATTATCGCCTTGATATCACAAGTGTCAAATGTTTTGCAATACGTTTAGCGGTTCTGCTAAAATGATCTTCCTTTTTTTTCTTCCATGCTATGCTGAGAGAAATACCTATAAAAAGGCATACATGTCTCAAGAAATCCAGGGCAAAACTAAGTAGATTTTTTTAAAAAAAAACAACAACGGATCTCCTAATCAATTTTGATACTTGCAAAAAAAATACGCCTTGTGAATTTGGAAACCGCAAAATGGTCCTGTTATGACGCTAATTGCTGCCTTCTCTTTTGCCAGGCTACTGAAACAAAGCAGGATTTCCCCTCTCCAGCTTAAATACAGATATTCTAAAGAACTGCAATTGGTCCTGCCGTTGGATCAGACCAAATTATTCCTACTAAAAATCCACAAATCTTAGCAACTTATCACCAATTTCCAAGAGCCAGTTCCCTCACTGTATAGAGAGCGAAATACATTTCATTTGAAAAAGCTTCATGTTGTACATGATGCTAGTAGTACACACAACTCTTCGAACTATGTAGTCCTTGGCTAGAAAAGAGTTAATAAAAGTAATAGTATTATATATCCCACATTTCTCCAGAAGAACTTTTCCCAACCTGAAGACCTCCAGATGAAGGGTTTTCACTCTCCTAATTGCCTAGTCAATTATGAATGTGGAATCCTAGAGGACACCAAGCAGGGAAACTTCTGCTATCAGATTATTTCTTTCAGAGATGAAAGTATTTGCGGCTTTTATCTCAGACAAACCTTTCCGAAGGTTCCATGTTTTTCTTCAGGCATCGGCTTTCATGTTTAGCAATCTTGGATGACCACTAGCACTCTCGCACATAGTTAAATAAAATAGCTTGAAGACAATACTGCACTCTTCCACCAAAAAAAAAAAAAGAAAAAGAAAAAGAAATGATGGAAGGTAAGGGGTAGAAATAAGGGACGCGGTAGCTCAGTGGGTTAGGACGCTGAGCTTGTCGATCAGAAGGTCGGCAGTTTGGTGGGTCGAATCCCGAGTGCCGCGTAACAGAGTGAGCGCCTGTTACTCGTCCCAGCTTCTGCCAACCTAGCAGTTCGAAAGCACGTAAAAATGCAAGTAGAAAAATAGGGACCACTACGGTGGGAAGGTAACAGCGTTCCGTGCGCCTTTGGCGTCTAGTCATGCCGGCCACATGACCACGGAGACGTTCTCAGACAAACGCTGGCTCTTCGGCTTTGAAACGGAGATGAGCACCGGCCCCTAGAGTCGGAAACAACTAGCACACATGTGTGGGGGAACCTTTACCTTTACCTTTACTTAAGGGGTAGAAATGACTTTGAAGATCAAGCCCATCCTACTCCCCAAGGCAGAAATTTAATACGGGTAGTCCTTGATTTATGAACCACAATTGGACCCCGGAATTTTGGTTGCTAAGCAAGGCAATTGTTTAGTGAGTTTCTGCCCAATTTTATAACCTTTTTACCAAGCATTTTAAGCAAATCACTGCAGTCCTTAAGTGACTTTGGACTCCCCTATTGACTGTACTTGTCAGAAGCTGGCTGGGAAGGTCACAAATGGTGATCACGCGATCCCATGATGCTTCAACGATTGCAAATACCTGATGGTTGCCAAGTGCTCAAATTTTGATCACAGGACTGGTAAGTGCAGGGAATAGTCATAAATCACTTTTCGCAGTGCTGCTGTAACCTCGAACTGTCGCTAAATGAATGGTTGTAAGTCAAGGACTACCTCTATGTCATTCCCAACATATGGTCTTGCGATCCTGCATGACTCTTCCAGGCAGTCTGTCCATTTTTGAACAGTTGCTATCCTTAGGAAAGTTTTTATATGTCCAATCAAAACCTAGTTCCTTGCAACTGAACTTATTGTTTCTTCTCCTGTTTTCTGAACAATTCTGCCCCATCTTTCAAGCACATGCTATGTTTCTCCACAATCTTTTCTTCTTCAGGTTCAAATGCAGGTTTAACCATCCCTCATAGGTTTTTCTTCTAAGTCCCTTATGGTTTTGCTTGCTCTTCTGGACATACTTCTTCCGGACAGTGAGGACAATGAACCAGTGGAACAGAAGTTGCCTCCAGAAATTGTGGGTGTTCCATCACTGGAGGTTTTTAAGAAGAGGCTAGACAGTCACTTGTCTGAGATGGGATAGGTTCTCCTGCTTGAGCAGGGGGCTGGACTAGAAGACCTCCAAGGTCCCTTCCAGCTCTATTCTATTCTATTCCATCCTTTCTAAAATATGATGAAAAATTCTAGGTGTGATCTGACCAATGCAGAACAAAGAGGATCAGAGTCAAGTGAACTTCACCTCTTCTGATACAGCTTGGAATTGACCCCAAAACTTTTCACATTGTGCTCCACAACATGGTCCACCTCCCCAATATTTATGCCTTTACTTTTTTTTCCTACCAAAACATAAAATTTGCTATCCATTTTTATTTTAATTCAATGTTCTGCTTTCTGCCCAGTGTTTCAGATTATCAAGATTCTCCTGAATCTTCATCCTGTCCTGTTCTGTTCCATCCCATCCCATCCTTCCATACCAAATAATCTGATAATTATATTTTCACATCCTTCACCTAAGACATAAATCTCTTAGTTGTCACAGAGCTTCTAGTTAACCAGATCAATGCAAAACCATTTGCATGCAACTGTCAGATAGGATGTTTAAACATATGCCCTGTTGTAAGCAAGGAGTCAGATCCATCTGGGAGAGGTCCTTGCTTGTCATAGAACAGGGGTCCCCAACCCCCAGTCCATGGATCAGTACCATGCCATGGCATACCAGCAACCGGTCCGCACAAACAAGCGAAGCCCCATCCATGGGATGCAGGCAGCACACAAAACCACGCACTCTCCGGTCCGTGGAAAAACCTTTCCATATAACTGGTGCCTGGTGCCCAAAAGGTTGGGGAACTCTGCCATAGAAGACATGAAATATTGAGTTGTTCTTGACTGGGCAGCCTCAAATCCTTCAGGACAAGGAGTTGAACATTATTCAGTGACATGTCTGGTTAGTTTAGGAAGAGAGGCAGCAGGGTAGGTACTTCTGTTAACTAAGAGTATGTCCAATTCTCCCAATTACCTGAACACAGTGGTGCTCATCAGTGCTTTGAAAACTGGCAGACCGCTGCACAGACTGCTTGGTCAGAGAGCAAGAATTTATATCCTACACTTTGCTTTCCATCTTCAAATCTGAGCTAGCTGGGCCATCAAAAGAAGAACCCTGCTATCAGATTTTGCATCTGATAAAGTGAGCTGTATAGCTCATGCCCTTTAACAAAATTTCTATTAGCCAGAAAAGATGCTATCAGATCTTTTCTGATTCTCTGGTTGCTATAGACCTAGCCCTCCACCTTCAATGTCTTCTGTGAAATAAATAGTCTCCTTGACACTTGACACATCAGTGCTTTCATACAGAATTAAATCCTGGACAGTAGTTTTATCAATAACTAGGCTAGCAGGGGAAAAAATAGATTTGAAGACCAACATCTTGACTTCTTGGCTAGGCTACAAACTGAAAGAAAGAGAGAGCAGTCTTTGTTCAAATCCTTTCTTCCCGATCCGGGCTGGCTTGTCAACCTAGCCATTCTTCAGAGCCATGCTTACTTGAATTCCAGCTCCTTCAGGGACAGTTATTTTCCACACACAGTTGAGGCTGTTCAAGTAGGGCTCAGGGAATCCAGGGGACAAAATGGTGCCTTTTCGCTCTGTTAAGTTTCCACCACAAGGCACTGAAATAGACAACAAAGTCTGTGTTACATCAACACTACTTGAGACTGAAATCATTCTACCCATGAATGGCAGTTACTAGCTACCTATTTCTACTCCCCAGAATTATTATCCAATTATTCTCTCAAATGCCTAGCCTCCCCCCACCCTAAAACCTAAGGGCAGGTTTTGATTTTTGCCGCACAAGTTGCCATCATATTCAAAAAAGCCAAAAGACAATCCACAACTTCCGCTCACCTCCGCATCTTTTGCAGACAGAAATGACCACTGTTCTTCTGACTAACAGTTGCCTCTTTATGTCGTGGTACTCCTGCTGCACATCACCCAGGTACCATAACCTGCCTTTCCACTTTGAAGAAGACAACTTTCCACATACTGCTTTTGCTACAGGGACACTCCCTTGTTTGGAGATAAAAGTCTGGAAGTGTTAGTTAAGACCAACAAAGATGCTTCCAGACGTTCAGATTTTTGGCTGCTGTAGACTAGCATAGCTCTCCTTCTATATCGTTTGAATATAACAGGGAAGGGGAGGTAGGGCACGTTATGGGTCCCATTGATTAGGGATGTACATCTAATGGAACAAAATAAGTTTCTTGATGGTGGCCCCTTCTTTATTGAACATTATTCTCCCAATGTATAATTGCCCTCCCCCCCCGCATCCTGTTGCTTTCTCAAAGACATGGTTTTGTCAATGGGCCTGGGTATTATGAATGAAGCCGGTTAAGTGGCTGATTTGATTTTACTGCTGTTGCCATGGTGGTGTTTTTAATGGGTTTTTATTATGTGGTGGATTTTTTAAAAAATATTGTAAGCCATTCAGAGTCACCTAGGTGTGGCTTGGGCAGCTATATTAATTTGTTTAATAAATAAATAACTTTAGGTAGGATTTGTATCCTGTGGAAAATCCTGCAGCCAAGACAGGGAATGATCAGACTGAGATGTGCATCAAATTCCTCATGAATCCTTTCTGGATGACTTTGAATGTAATATACGAAAAGGAGAATATGCTGAAAGAACATTCCCCATTTCTTTCCTGCAGGATCTACATATGATTTCAGCCATTTCCCACGGCTGTTTCCCAACACCGAGTCCTGCCTACCGTTTTCCCTGACACAAGTCTCTCTGGAAAGGAAACCATTCCCAAGATAAAAGATGCAAATTATCCGAAATGAAATGAGCTCCCCCCCTGCATTATTTATTTGGCTCCATGATTTAACAAAATGTATTTTAATTTCTGCTAGCCTTGAGGAGGGGGAAGGAAAGATGCAGGACCCTGAACTCACAAGAAATGTTTCTCCACCAATCCCAGGATTACTCTATCAGGAGGGCTCATCTAAATCATTCTGAGGAAATCTCTGCAGCCACAGGGGTTAGAAACTTGCTTTTATATGTGCAAATGTATTGCCACTATTGTCAGAAAAGGTAATTCTGCAAATACCAAATAACCTTGCATATACCTGTATTAAAAGTTACACTGGAACTAGTACAGCAATCATTTGGAGAACATGTGTGAGGACAATATATTCATGAGGGATGCATTTAGAAAGGATTTCTACTGTTCCAAGTGGAGTTGGGAAATCTCATACCATTAAACAAGAACAGCCGCACCCTTCTTTGCCTTCGTCTTATATATATATATACTGTATATATATGAGCATGCGACAGAATGACCAGCTATGAATGCCACTTAGTCCAGTCCTTGGCAGATACATACCAAGACAAGTAGGCACCGAAGAGTTCCACTGGGCAAGAGTTCCAGGCATCGTCAAGCATTCAATGCTGTGGGACCCTTTGAGGGCATATCCAGCATTACACTCAAACTGGATCACAGCCCCCACCGAGAAATCGCTGCCAATCCGTCTCCCGTAGCGGGGTTCTGGCACAGAACTGCACTGGGTGGCACTGGTTCGTGGAACCGCTTCAAAAGACAGAGAAAAGAGAACAGTGTGGAGCAGGATAGCTATCGAACCCAATGGAAAGCTTGTTCATTGAGCTTGGCTTTCAAGCTCTTAAAATAAGCCCGGGTGAAACATATACTCCAAAACTGTCCTTGTGTTGAGGCCTGTGTGGAAAGTGTCTTTATCATTATTTCCAGGCAAGCTAGTGAAACATGACCTTCAGCAAAACATAGGGAGGCAAAACATAGGGAGCGTCATATGATAAATAGCAAAGGTTATTAGAAAAACTACTATCAATATCTAAAAGATGAAGTCCTTATTTCTCCCATCTTTTTCTGGCTTTTTTTTTAAGGGAAGACCAGTCCATTCCAGAAATAAACATCAGGACCTTTTTCAGTTGAAATTTAGTGCTGAATCTAAGTGACACTATGGAGAACATAAATGTAACAAAGAGTCCTGTGTTTATTTATGTTTTAAATTAAGCACATTAGAGGCTTGGTAAGCAGATGCTTTTGTACAGGAGCTAAAAGTTAGAAGTCAGCTAGAACATCACCTATAATGCAAATAGTATCTAAAATAATTCCTTCTCAGGACCAGATTTTCTTGAGTTTTTTCTTTGCCTATTTTATCTGCTGTTTATCAATTTCATTGGTCAATAATGGCACAGAAACAGATGATAGGTAGGTAATGATTGATTCTGCCATAAAAAAAACCCATGAGGTGGATAAGAGGTGGGGTGCGGAGGCTTAGGCCTATGGAAAGGGTAGATGGATACAGACATTTGTCCACATACAAGAGGCAAAATATTCAGAGTTCAAAATAAGCATTTCAGTTGTTCTGACTGCAGAATGAAATTTCCATTTTGAAAGTTTACCTCAAATTTCAGGATAAAACAGTGCACTTTGTGCTGCTTTAAGTAATATGATTCCCAAATTTGACTTTTTTAGAGAAAAAAATCCAGAATTGCAGTAGTCAATAAAGTTGCAGAAACAGATTTTAGTCTAATGCTGTTGCTGCAGAGAGTGGACATTGTGTGTGTGTGTGTGTGTGTGTGTGTGTGTGTGAGAGAGAGAGAGAGAGAGAGAGAGAGAGAGAGAGAGAGAGAGAGAGAGAGAGAGAGAGAGAGAGAGAGAGAGCATTAGTCAAGTACATCCTTATTATTTATGTATTTATTTATTTAGACTAGTTCTTTGTGTAGAGAGACATAAGTTAGAAATTAGAGATAGATTTGAAACTGAGATTCATTTAGAATCAACTACTCCTGGCCCAGGCAACTTCCCTCATATGTAATTCCCTATATTTAGTAAATATTGTGGATTTTCTTGGCAAGTAAAACCATGCTTGCCTCCTCTCAGCTGGTTAGGGCATATTTTTGATCAAGAAGAAGGCATTCCGTGAGCTTCTCACTCATTGTAGAATCAGGTCTTCTGTGCCACCCAATTAACCAGAGGCAGATTACAAGATGGATTACAAAGGTATCCCTTTGGTCAGGGTGGCCATAAGACAGGATTAATCAGATCAGGCAACACTTATCTAATGATGCATCTAAAGAAAGAGTCTTTGTGGACAGGCGACACAGTGATACGTATATGCTCAAGTGTAGATATTGTCTTATGGAACATTTACTAGATGTTTTTTCCCTCCCCCTCAAGTCAGCAACCTAAGAAGTGTGTCTTTGCTGCTGCTTTATTATTTATAAGTGGCTTTCAAGTAAATCCATTGCTGTTACTTCTTGGCTGGACTCAGTTCCCAGCTGTTTGCAGAGACAATGATGCACAACCTGTTTTTAGCCTCAACTGTTTGCCATGTAGTTGCTTAAAAACAAAACAAAACAACAACACCCCCCAAAATAACAACCATCCCCCTGGCCAATATTGGCTGGAAGATACAGTAGGTTGAGTTCGGCACAGATTACATTTGTGACTCTAAGACAAAAGCAGAGCAGGAAACTTGCAGCTGTTCTTTCTGGATTTGAAGCATTCTGTGTTATGTTCCACTGCGATGCAGCCCACTTAGAGCTTTCTGAGATCATGTCCAGTGATACTGTCTTGTTCCAAAGTCAAAAACTGTTTTCTCCCCCTTTCTTTTGCAACCACTATCTTGTATGTACAGGTAGTCTCCAACTCATAACCAAAATTGGGACCAGAATTTCCCTTGCCAAGCAAAGCAGTTGTTAAGTGAGTCACAGCCAATCTTACCAGCTTTTTGGCCACGGTTGTTAAGAAAAATCACTGCAGTTCTGAAGTGAATCTTGCACTCATTAAGTGAATGTGGCTTCCTCCCCCTTGACTTTGCTTGTCGGAAGCTGGTTGGGAAAGTCGCAAATGGCAATCCTGTGATCCCAAGACACAGCAGCCATCATAAATACATACCAGTTGCCAGGCACCCAAATTTTGATCACATGATATGGTCTGAAATGGTCATCAGTGTGAGGACCGATCATGTCACTTTTTTCAGTGCTGTTGTAACCTTGAACGGTACTTAAAGGAATGGTTTGTGTGTCAAGGAGTATCTGCATGCCCAAACCAAAGTGATACATTTGCTGTGCATCGTAAAGACTTGAGGACCATTTGGATGAAATAGAGATGAATCTGATGTGAGTGTAAGAAAGACAGGCATAAGTACTAGGAAACGCCTGTTTGCATGGCAATTTCTTATAGAAAGGCAATCAGCAAGAACTGTAGGGGTGGGGGCTTGCAATTACATTTAGGAGGGAAGGAGGAAATTCTCGTTTGACTTCTTCAATGTCTAGTTAAATCATTAAAAATTGCTATCAAAATATGTTCTCCAAAACAGGCTGGGTGTTGATTGAATGGATCTCTGATTAGACAGACAAAGCATCAAAAGGTATCCAAGCTGAGCTCCTCTGCGGTGGCTCACACTTTGCTCTGAATCAAACTCCCCCACGCTTCCAAGGGGCAACTCTGATGCTGAGGTCCTTCTGGAGAATCACTCTCAAGGGCCTTTTTCTTTATCCCCTCTGGAGAACATCACACATACCAGATGGTGTCATTTATTAGGAGTTTCCATTGAAGGCTTTGAAAAACATCCTGGGGAACAAAAATCTATGAAAAAGTAAAGCTCGTTCAAAGAATCTAAAAGTAGCATTTCAAGAGAGGCTTTTGGTGGAAACCCAGAAAGGCACTTTGCACATGTACTCACAAAGGCAGCCTATTTAGGAGGGAAAGAGGAGGTGTGGGGGGCAGTCTCTGGATATTTTCCACTTGAAAAAAAAAGCAGTGCAGCTATGGTCACTAGGGTGGCTACTGGCATTTGGAACTTCCTGAAGTGCTGGCTTGGTTAGAGCTGAGGGTGGCTGTCTTTGCTTTCTTTGCACAAGAGCTCACTGTCAGTTCTCAAGTGGGAGTCACAGAACCACTAAACCACAGAACTGGAAGGAACATCTTAACTCATGTAGTCCATTGCCTTCTCAATGCTTGATTACTGTCAGGCTCAGCCAAGCATCCAGAATTTTCAGTTCTGTACCTGCTTACATACAATAGACAGACTCTTGCCAGACTAAACCTATAGGGATATACCCTGGGGGTGGCTATCCATATGCTCTGAATCCTATCCATGAGGCTGCGATGCTGGATGTCTCCTTCCTGGGAAACTGCCTTCTACTTCACTGTGGTCCATTATACCTGCACTCCTTTCATTGACACCATCTCTCACAATCAGCCCCAGAACCTTTGACATATGACCATCCGGTCTGTGCTTTGAAGATATATAACAAACGATATGCAATGGGATTTTGGACAATATCTGGGAGAATCAAAACTTCTATTCCTGTGGCCCAAAAGACCCGGTGAGACTTTGGGGGAAGGCATTCCACAGAAGGAATATTTTTTCCCATTGTTGCCTGTTTCATTGCCTCTAATGAAATTATTGTTAGAATCATATAGATATTATGTGTAATATGATGTAATATAGACATTATTACATTGGTCTTTCTGTGTCACACATCAAAAACATTTCAGAAGCAGTAGAATGCAATTTCTGAGATCTGCAAGTAGGCATCGCACATTGCCCAGAGGCTCATACAGCCAGAAGAAAGGCACTACCTGGTTTTTCTAATTTGGCTCATGTTTCGTTTGATGCTAGAATGTTTTTTTTTTGGGAGAATTCTCCTAGCTCTGGAGTGTCTAATCTTTTTCTACTTAAAATTTTGAACATGTACTCTTACCACATGGCTGTCAGGAGAAGATGCGGGCTCACTCACTAAATGGCTTCAGTGGATGACATAAACATGTACCAACGTCTACTGACCTCAATATTACTTGCTAGCCCTTCTAGCTCTTCTAGCATACTACGCTACATCCCTGCTTGCCATTTGGTGGCTATCAACGACTTTGAAAATGAAGACGGCGATGGAAGTTGGTTTGTTCCTCACCTAAGCATTGTCATTATTGTTGTTATCTCATCAAAATGTAGAAATCAAGAAGCTGGTGGGTGCTAAAGGAGGTCACTGGCCACTGTCAACCCTGAGTCTCAAGAGAGATGGAACAATTTCAACACAGACCTAGTTCTGGCCCCACAATTCTTTTCCAGACAGGTGGTTTCTGGAAAGACAATTCGCTTGGTGTAATGGAGAACTACTCAAATAGTTTCCACTTGTTCTGAGGACTCCGTAGTTTCTTATTTATATTACAAAGGGCTATAATTTTATAAATGAGGAGCATGGATGGATCTTTACGGCATTTTTTTAAAGACTAGCAAAGTAAATCAGTGGGATCTGTAATAAAGTTCTGCTGAGTTCTCATATCTAACAAACTGACCAAGCTGATTTTTGGATTTTTTAAAATTATTATTTCATTCCTCTTCTACTGAATTTCCATTCCAATTCTACCAGACATTGCCTAAATTCAGATTAAACACTAAGACACAAACTCTGATTAGCAAAATTCAAGCGCTTTCTTCAGTTGAACACGCACTGTGTAAACAGGGGGGAATGTCAGGAGAGGGTGAGGAATAAAAGGAAAAAATGATGCAAGAAGATTTTATGTCTGAACTCAGAGGAGTTCCGAGTTTACATCTAAAGTCACTGTAAATTGCAGGATGGCATATTCTCCATTCAGAAAACTTCAGGCCACAATCTTTCCTATTGTTTCTGGAATGCTTATGGCCCTATTTTTATTTGACTGTCACAGTCAGCAGAGTTATTTCCAGACTTCTCACCTACCTTGATAGACAAAATGGAAACCTTTGGCTGTGGCCTGCCCTTTGGCACTGAATTTGATCAATATTTGGTTGGTAGAAGCCAGAGGCAACGATTCACCTAGGAAAGGAGGAAAGATACAAACCTTCAGCAAAACGCAATAAAATAAGAAACCTCAATTCTTTACTAGGCTTTGGGACCACATTACCACCTACATTTTATGAATGGCACACTTTCAAATTAGGTAAATTAAGCTCCAGTAAAGTAAAAAAAAAATTTATGAGAAAATATAGCATATTACAAAAAACCCAAAGGAAAGCAAATGACAAGTTTAAAAGCAATACATAAAACTTGAAATGAAAATAGGAAATAGATTAAAATGAAAGCAAGTGACCTCAACTCACTAAAAGATTTTCGACAATATCTGGGAGAACCAAAACTTCTATTCCTGTGGCCCAAAAGACCTGGTGAGACTTTGAGGGAAGGCATTCCACAGAAGGGATATTTTTTCCCATTGTTACCTGTTTCATTGCCTTTAATGAAATTATTGTTAGAGTCAAATAGATATTATATGATGTAATATAGACATTATTACACTGGTCTTTCTCTGTCATACATCAAAAACATTTCAGAAGCAGTAGAATGCAATTTCTGAGATCTGAAAGTAGCATTGCCCAGAGGCTACCATACAAGAACAAATGCATTGCAAAGATCGCTTGAAGGTGGGATATACTTCTAATGTAATCTACCAGATTCCCTGCATGGGTTGCCTCTGTGACCATGTAGGACAGACGGGGAGGAAGCTAAACCAGATTGCAAGAACACAAGTGAGTGGTCAGATGAGAAGACTGAAATTGATTAGTAGCCACACATTGCAATGAACAAGGACATACATTCAATTTTGCAGCTACTAAGATTGTTGGCCAGGCAGGTACAAAAATAGCCAGGGAAATGATTGAAGCCTGGGAAATGGTCTCCTTGTCAGTCAACAGGGGTGCTGATTTACCACCAGCTTATCAGATACTCAGAACGTGGCAGCACAACAAAACAACAGTCAATGACTTAATAGCTGGCCATCAACACCTCAGTCAACAACTAAAAAGCCACACACAAACAGTCACCACAAATTCTACACATAGAATAGCCCAAAGCACACATTGTAGTAGACAGAAGTTCCCTGAGAAACTAACAAACTGAAACTGGGGCACAGCCTTGATGGACTGTACGATTACTTAGGAGGGAATTTTACACGTTATTTGCTCGATGGGCTGTTGGTACATTTCCATGTCTCTACCAATGTTCCGTTAAGGAAACAAATATTACACAATCAACAGCACTTCCTCCCTCATTTGATGAGTATTCATTAGAACTGCTCCTGGAACTTTTTACCCGTTTAGACAGTTTTCCCTTCGGAGAAGCTTGGCTTATCTTTGAAAACATAGCACAACAGTTGTTCTATTATTTTATGGCATACTAGGAGGGAGGAAGCCAAACGAACCTCCAGGTTGAAGTGTTCTGAAAAGACCTGACTTCTCCATGTCTCTCTATCCTGCTGCACTGGAAGGACTTGCGCAGCTCCCCTAGGATGTCCATTCATGAAAGTCTGGAGGCAATGCCTGATGTAACTTGGTGCTATGTTAGATATGGATGTGGAGCTGACAACCAGCATTTGAACTGGGGCTGAATTCCTCCTAAGAACCAGTGCAGGGCTTTCTTCAATGGGTTATTCCAGACCAATGTTTCTCAACCTTGGGAACTTTGTGATATGTGGATTTCAACTCCCAGAATTCCCTAGCCAGAATTCTGGGAGTCCAAATCCTCATATTTCAAAGTTCCCAAGGTTGAGAAACACTACTGTACCAGGTAAGTTTATTATTTATTTATTATATATTAAGAACATTCATACGGCCTATTGGTTTCTGAGCAATCTCACTGCTGCATTCAGGATCAGCTACAGCTACCAGAACATATCCATCGATAGCCCCATGGACAGCATTTTACAGTAGCTCCACAAATTGTTGGTCAGGATATAAATTATATTGCCAAAGTGTAAATTAGATCTGTTTTTGCTCAGTTTTAATTCTCCATAGATAATATCTCCTCTGAAAATTATGTAAACAATGGTGGAATGACTTCTCTTTTCCCTGTGGATTGAGCTGGAAATCGCCGTGGCTAAACATTTTAGACAACCACAAAGAATACATGCAAATAGCCATCATAGAATTGATGGCAGGAATAGGTGGAAGGGAATGTATAGACTGAACGTACATAGCACGATCTTTTAACAATTCCACAATCAAAGGCATGCCTACAGTTTTTGATAGACATCTCTTAGGAAGCTTTTTTACCCAGAAGAGGAAAGAAAGAGGCAGAACCTCTCCTTACCTGTATGAGAACCAGAGAGAGAGCTGAGGAGGCGGGAATGTTGGTTTGGACCATCGTGTACTTCAATGATGTCATGGAGAGCTGTCTGGAAGAAGGCAAACTGGCCAAATACCACTATCAGCAGGAAAGAAAGAAAAGAAGGTGAGGCATTTAAACATAGGAGGAGGCGCACACACTGACCATCACTCTCTATAAGACCAAATTGGTGCCCTTGTGTTGGCAAGGCTGAAGCTAAAATGGAGCTGAGAGATGTGTAAAGATGCTTGAGCCCCAAGATCTTGAGAAGGGGCTATTAATGCACTGAATCCAATTCTCTGACCAGTTCTGGAATCCCATTTAAAGCATCCCTGTCATTTATTTATTTTATTTATTAAATGTATATGCCACTCATCTTACTGTCCAGCACCCATGCGATAGATCAGCTTTTCTCATCCTTAGGACCTTTAAGATATGTGGAGTTAAACTCCCAGAATTTCCTTGCCTGCATTTCTCACTCAGAATTCCCCAGCAAATTGAAGGGCAATTTATTAGCTGTCTGGGATAGAATAGAATAGAATAGAATAGAATAGAATAGAATAGAATAGAATAGAATAGAATAGAATAGAATAGAATAGAATAGAATAGAATAGAATAGAATAGAATAGAGCAGAGCAGAGCAGAACAGAACAGAACAGAGTAGAACAGAGTAGAATAGGAGCTGGAAGGGACCTTGGAGGTCTTCTAGTCCAGCCCCCTGCTCAAGCCGGAGAACCTATACCATTCAGATAAGTTACTATCTAGTCTGTTCTTAAAAACCTCTAGTGATGGAGCTGGTTCAGCTGTCAAATTGCTCCTACAGTTCAGAGCTTTTTCCTGACATTCAATCAATATTTATTTTCCATGAATTAAAATGATTGATATAAACCTCCTTTCTGTGATTAGAATATGTCTTGGCCTTCTTCTGTGTGATATATTTTATTCTGCATGATATCCCCCTTTCTGTATGTATTTTTTTAAAAAAATCCCATTTATATCCCGCCCTTCTCCGAAGACTCAGGGCGGCTTACAATCTAAAGCACAAATCAATGTGCTTAGCAATAGCCTTCATTCTATGTATATGCCTGCTTATTAGGGCTTTCGCCCCCCCAAGTGGCATTATTACAAAGTCAGCTTATTGCCCCCAACAATCTGGGTCCTCATTTTACCTACCTCGGAAGGATGGAAGGCTGAGTCAACCTTGAGCCTGGTGGGATGCGAACCTGCACTAATTTCAGGCAGCTGGTGTTACTTAAGGAGGCATTAGCCCAGTGTTCCCCAAGGGTGAAGCTGAAGTTAGCAGATATATATGAATTTATTCCCTCTTCCAAATGCCACTTTAGCATGGACTAATATGCTTAATAGCATTTGACCCCCACAGAACATTTATTTATTTTTTTATTTTATTTTAATCCCATTTATATCCCGCCCTTCTCCTAAGACTCAGGGCGGCTTACAAACTAAGCACAAATTAAATGTGCTTAGCAATAGCCTTCATTCTATGTATATGCCTGCTTATTATTGACCAAGAAAAGAGGAGGGAGGTCAAATAAAGAAGGGATGTAGCAGTGAGGGGAAGAAGAGAAAACTGGCTTAAATTTGGTAGACTCTTTTAGAAGAGTCTCTTTTCCTTAGAGCTTTGTAGAATCTTTGAATACCTGCAACTAGATAAGGGCCACTTATATACTGAAACAAGTAGGATTATGAAAGACTGTCTTCTATTCTATTACAGCAGCAGTTTGAAGCTCTGGAGGTTTCATCCTTCTAAGCAAGAGTCATTGGAAATATTGACAACTTCAACATGTTGCAGCCAATGGACCAATTTGGTATATTATCTGCTGTTGTTCTATTTCTGAAACTCAACCTTTGTTTGTCCTGTTGGCATCTTCAGCAATTCAAGGAGGGAAAGGATGAACGCAGGAAGTATTAGAAAAGTACAAATGTGCAGGTCAACTTTGACTTGCATCCAAGCTCACCCCGTTTTGGATTGGTTTGGCTACAGCAATGCACTAGTTTATTCATCCAACCTGTTGGTTCATATGTTTAATAGATATTGCTGCATTTTCTGGTCTGGTTTTATTTGATTCTGAATCACAGCATGTTTGACCTTGATTCATAGGAATTTATGGTTCCAACCAATGGGAGGTGGCAGGACACACATTTGAAACTGAATTATTTATGTTTAATTGCAACTATTTTTAAAATGAGCTATATTTCTGCTTTGGGATTTTCCTACAAGTAACAAGCAAGACATAAATAAATATGGAAAAAACAATAATTTTAAAAAAGACTCACTGATTGCTCATTACTGAGAATGGCCAAATGGTAATCAGTGAGCCAAGGTTGGCATTGACACATTTTTTTCTCCTGCTCTATGATAGCCTTGCCAGATTTTAATTGCAACATTATAATAAATTTCATACCTGGGAATAGGAGGAGAAAAATTGCAAGCTGTGAAAAATTGAGACTACGACCTTTTGCAGGTTTTTAAAATATATTTCATCTCTTAATTGTTAAAACTTGGATTTCACTTTAGCTCTGTATAAAGAGACTCAAGGACACTCAAATACTAATATTTGATATCAAATTTATCATATCTAGGCTCATTCTTGCTGAATGTTAGGGGAAAAAATCTTAACAGTAAGAGAAATGGAATGGAAGCAATGATCCAGGGAGTGGTAGGCACCACTTCACCTAGGTGTGTCCATATGTGTTCAAAAATGGACTTTCACCTGGGGGGGGCGTTAATTTGGATTTCTCCATTGACCAAGACATTTCAATGATCTTTGCCAGCTCTGCAATTTTATTTTTCCAGCCTTGCTGAAGCTAATGGACCTTTAGCTAGTAACATATTGAACCAGCTATAAACAATGTCAGGGCATAGGAGAGGAAACATACAGCCATGTATCAAAAACATTTGTGGTACTGATTTCTATGCAGTTTTATGCCAAAGCACTAAAGCTCCTTGAAGTTGTAAAATTCTTTAATGGCATATGCATAATTCACAGTCTATAGGGAAAACAAAACCTTCTTATTAGTCATTCAGTGGAATGTCTGGCAAGAAAATCAAGAAAGATACTGTATAAAGAAGGACTTAATTCCAAGCAAATTGTTAATCTAGAACAGGACTCACAATCAGGTATTCTCTAGAACAGATGTCCCCAACCTTTTGGGCACCAGGGACCAGTTTCGTGGAAAGAGGTTTTTCTGAAGACTGGAAAGTGTGTGGTTTTGTGTACTGCCTGCATCCTGAAGGTGGGGCTTTGCTTGTTTGTGCGGCCCGGTACTGGTCCAAGGACTAGGGGTGGGGACACCTGCTCTAGATGTCCATTGGGACATGTCAGGAATTCTCTCTCCATATCTAAAAAAGAATAAGGATGTGAAGGGATGATCCAATAATTTTTTTCCCCACAAGACATGAGTCTAAGCAGCTTCAAGAAGGCTTTAGGCACATGCATGCACAAATGCATTTGTGTCTGTTAAAGTCATTGGAACTTCAGATATTGGTTCAGAATTAACCTAAAACTGAATGCAAGTTACTAGGAGAGGCCAGCAGCTGAAAGAAATTATTTTCCAAATTTATGCAACTTGTTTTTTCCAGGCCATCTAAACTATTAATAATAAACCTTTATTGTCAAAGTACAACATGTGTACATTGAGATTAGCTGAGCCTCCCGCCGTGCTCTCTCCCCCCAACACACAGTGACAACAAACCCTCCATCCTACCACACCATGTGAACCAACTACACCACACACCGGCCTCCCAAGTCAATTCTGCATAAGTTCACAGAGATTATATCCCATTCAAAAGCCTAACAGCCCTTGGACAAAAGCTGTTTTTCAGCCTGTTGGTACGGCTGGCTATACTCCTGTATCTCCTACCGGATGGTAGGAGAGTAAAGAGATACCGTCCAGGGTGTGAGTCATCCCTGAGAATCTTCCTCACTCTTCCAAGGCAACGAGCCCTGGCGATGTCATCCAGTGGTGTCAGGGAACAGCCCACAATGTCTTGTGCTGTGCTCACTACCCTCTGTAATACTTTCCTGTCCGCGGCTGTCAGACCAGCATACCAAACCACAATACCATATGAGAGGACGCTTTCTATAGTAGACCGGTAAAAGAGGGTCATTAGCCATTGTTCTACCCTGTTCTTCCACAAGGCCCTAAGAAAGTGAAGCCTCTGTTGGGCCTTTCTAGCCACCTGGGTTGTGTTAACTTTCTAGGTCAGATCTTCACAGAGGTAGACTCCCAGAAATTTAAAGGAGGAAACTCTCTACACAGTTCTCTCCGATGTAAAGTGGGGCAGGTTCCTCCTTTTTTCTCCGGAAGTCTAACACCATCTCTTTCGTAGCAGCTGTATCCACCTGATGTGCTAGCTTTATCATCTTTTAAGATTTTTTTTTGGCGGGGGGGGGCTGCATAAACGTAGCCCATTTGGTTAGTTTTCTGATATACCTGAGTGAATACAGAAAATTGAGCTAGGTACTTAGGAGAGGTGAACTTAGCTGGATTGTCTCCCACTCCTACCTTCTTAGGGGAATCTCTGGGCTACTGCATGAAGCAGAGCGCAGCCTGTCTGCTTTTCTTATTAAACTTAGAAATATACAAAAGGCAGAGTATCTTAGAGAGAGGAGAACAAAAACTCTGTCAAGAATTGAGATATCGGCTATGGCTTAAAAAAAATCCTCAAAGCCTGAGATCATATGCTCCACAGAGAATGGAGACAGTTTGGACTGTGCCTAGAAGAAAAAGACTATATTCCCCACCCCTCCCAAATTATTATTTCCAATTTAAATTTGTTTGGGTGATGGAGTTTTTTCCGCTGTAAAAATGAGGGAGAAATAAAATACCACACAGATTTTTTTTTAAAAAAAGAGCTGCCTTCAAAAGCATTGGAAGTATGTCTGCGCATGCATTTCAAAATCCAGCTAGCTCTCCTTTCTGCCTTGAAAACTCAAGGTTGAGATTGTTATGGTTGTCATTAATTTTCACCTGATGTCTTTGTGATCCACAGCTTGTAAAGATCCATTTAAGGAGTCACAAGTGCCTTGGTATGTTTTCAGTTGGCAACGCTAGCAAGCTTTGCCAAATCGCTGCCATGCTGGAACGCAGGTAATCCTTGATTTACAACCATTCGTTTAATGGCCGTTCACAGTTAAAATGACACTTATAAAAAAAGTGACCTATAACCACAAGCACTTACAACCATCACAGTATTCCCATGATCATGCAATCAAAATTTGAGCTCTTGGCCAATACTCAAATCCATGTAAAGTTAGATTTACAGTTGCTCTTAGCAACTGGCATGTATTTGCAACAGCTGCAGTGTCCCGGGGTTATGTGATTTTCAGCTTTCGAGAAACAAAGTCAATTGGGGAAGCTGGATTCCCTTAATGACTGCATGGTTCACTTAGTAACTGGAATGAAAGTCAGTTTTGACTTCTGGTGTTTTCTAGAAATATTTTGTCAGATTAACTAGCCCAGGGTTACCAAGCTGGCTTTGTACCTAGGGTGGGACTAGAATCCATGATCTCCTGGCTTCTAATCCAGCACCATCATGACCATACCAAACCAGCTCTTATTACCTTCAAGTCATCCTTGACTCCTGCTGATTACATGAACAAGTGCCTGCCGCTTTCTAGCCATGATTTCAGAGCCATGATTGCTTCCTTCCTGGGGCAGAGAGAAAGTGATTGGCCCAAAATCACCCAAGACTCATGGTCTCCCAGTTTTGAACCTGGTGTCTTAACCACTATCCCAAACTGGCTCTAAGGATTGAACCTACCCTTGAGAAATTGTTTTAGACTTTTTCTGTCTGCAGGATAAATTGAGAGATGTCATCTGCATAATTTTCTAGCTGGAAAATTTGGTGAAGAATCTTGAAAAGCCCTGTATACTCAGCTACGGTTTCCACCATTCTCTTGGGTGCCATTAGGAATTCCTGCCTCATATTACCTCTGCTCACCTTTCTGTATCAACACTACAATCAGAAAAGGACCAGAAGGCATGAACAATAGGGATGTACCATAATCTTTGGGAACAACGATGAAATACAGGCACACTTGTCCACTGGTGTAGTTCTGAGGATAGTTGGGGGACAGGACGACACCATCCGACCCCGTGTACTGACCTCCACATGGTGCTAAAACATGGAGAAAGGAAAAATGAGGTTAGCGTCTGATGTTTGCCTCCTTTTTCTTCCCCAGATTCCTGGCCCAGAATAATCTATTAATTCAATAGGCAATAAGCAGCAGGCATGCTGCAGAATGCATCTTAAGCAGAACCTGTGCCTGATACATTTTTTATAACTTATGCTGCATTATACACTGGGAGCAATAAAACTGTAATGAATGGTTGTTCTACAGAAATTGATTTCAAATGGTGGAGAATTTCAAGGAATGCCCTAGATAATGAGGTTGTTGGCTGATGGGATGTAATATGGAAAACAAAACATTTTTGAGATGGAAAAGAAATATTTTTTTCTTTTAAAAAAAGTTGTTCTAGCCATAATTTCACTTGTAAGTTCAGTTCTCCTCTATCATGTATAGGTTATATGTATCAGAAGAAGAGTGACACTCAACTTCAATTCAGAAGACCTCCAGCTTACCTGTGCACATGGGCCTTGGCTTGTTCCACACAGGTTTCCCATCTCCTCCCATGACGCAGGTCACAGTGGACACCCCTTCAATCACATAACCACTGTCACAGTAGTATGTGATTGTGGAGCCCAGTTTCAGCTCACTTCCAGCCCGAGTCCCATTCTTAATCAGACCTGGATCAAAGCAGGATTCTCTGGGGTTTTCTAAAAAACAAAAAACAAACCCACACAATCTGAACATCAATTTCCTGATACTTCTAGCCTTGCTTTCTTAGCCTGAGCACCAAATTCCATTAGCATTTTGTGGAGCAAGAAATGTTCCACTATCTGGAAAAAGCCACATGTAACCATTTTAGATTGCAATAGCTATATACCGGAAGCCAAATAAAGTCAAGGATATGTTAAGGAACCCAGAGAAGCCAGGTACAAAATTCTATATTTATTCTCTTGTTGTTTTGGAAATAGTGACATAAAGAAACAAAAAAAGAGAACAACCTGCAAAGATAAAAGTGTAGACGTTATCAAAGGAAAAGAAACAAAGTGCATATATATATATATATATATATATATATATATATATATATATATATATATATATCTCAAAGGAAAAGAAACAAAGTGCATATATATATATATATATATATATATATATATATATATATATATATATATATATATATATATATATATATATATATATATATATATATATATATATATATATATATATATATATATATATATATATATATATATATATATATATATATATATATATATATATATATATATATATATATATATATGTTTTCTGAGGTTTTCGCGTGTGTTTGTATGTGGATCTTTGGTCATTCGGGTTTTATATATATATATATAATAAAGAAAAAAAAGTATACCAAGTAACAGTAAAAATATGGTAGAATGTAGTCTGGATTACCAAAATGGGGTGGGGGTGGGGCTGCTTCCCAGAAGGCAAAGAGGCAGCAGAGCTTGGAACATTTGATCAGCAGGAAGAGGTTAAGATGGTTTCTCACTAGCAGCTCACAGTAGTTCACAGAATATTTGTTGTTGTTAGTTGCGAAGTCGTGTCCGACCCATCGCGACCCTATGGACAATGTTCCTCCAGGCTTTCCTGTCCTCTACCATCTTCTGGAGTCCATTTAAGCTCATGCCTACTGTTTCAGTGACTCCATCCAGCCACCTCATTCTCTGTCGTCCCGTTCTTCTCTTGCCTTCAATCTTTCCCAGCATTAGGCTCTTCTCCAGTGAGTCCTTCCTTCTCATTAGGTGGCCAAAGTATTTGAGTTTTAGCTTCAGGATCTGGCCTTCTAAAGAGCAGTCAGGGTTGATCTCCTCTAGGACTGACCGGTTTGATCGCCTTGCAGTCCAAGGGACTCGTAGGAGTCTTCTCCAGCACCATAGTTCAAAGGCCTCAATTCTTTGGCGCTCAGCCTTTTTTATGGTCCAACTTTCACTGCCATGCATTGCAACTGGGAAGACCATAGCCTTGACTATACACACTTTTGTTGACAGGGTGATGTCTCTGGTTTTTAGTGTGCTGTCTAGATTTGCCATGGCTTTCCTCCCGAGGAGCAAGCGTCTTTTAATTTCTTGGCTACAGTCCCCATCTGCAGTGGGGACTTACCGTATATAGCTTATAGTTATAATAATAATAATAATAATAAGTTGGAAGGGACCTTGGAGGTCATCTATTCCAACCCCCTGCTAAGGCAGGAAACCCTATACCATTTCAGACAAATGGCTGTCCAGTCTCTTCTTAAAAACCTCCAGTGTTGGAGCATTCACCACTTCTGGAGGCAAGTAGTTCCACTGGTTAGTTGTTCTAGTTATACAGATAGTTACTTTAGTCTGGCAAGATTCTCCCGATAGGTGAAGAACAATAAAAGAAACTACTCTTAAGTAATTCCACATGTCAATCTTGCTTCTTTGTCCTGAGAAAATAGTTACAGTTCTACAGAAGTCCCAAAGGTGCTATTTGAAAGGTAACTGGGCTTTTAAGAAAGTCCAGTTTCTAAGAAAGTCCACCTGCCTTTGAAAAGCACCTTTGGGATAACCATGATCTGGATTATTGAAAATCTCCATAGACAATTCCAGGGGTAATTATTTAATGCAATTATTATTTGAATATATATAACTAATACACCGATATAACTATTATTTTTGACCTACTGTATTTTGTATAAACAAGGCCCATATTTCATTATATTTGTCCATACAGAATATGGCAGTTTGTTCATACAGTAGGTGACACGTGCAATCAAGCCCTCAATCCATTGAGTAAAATGTGCCATACATTTATCTTTCCAGTGGTGCAATATCAATCTTTATTTATTTTATTTATTTAATAATATTTATATACCGCCCTTCTCCCGAAGGACTCAGGGCGGTGAACAGGGCAAGAATAAAAATACAGAATTACAAAAATTAAAAAAGGATTAAATATATGCCCACTAAAAACAATCAATACAATATTAAAACCCCAATAAAACAACAGTAAAAAACCCCACCAATCCCCCATCAGGCCAGGCCGGCTTGTTCGAATAAAAATGTTTTTAGATCGCGGCGAAAGGAGCGAAGATCGGGCTATAGGAAGGGCACAGAAAATCCATTTACAA
>NC_138212.1:19082032-19089532 GCF_964194415.1 Vipera berus | reverse complement strand
CTGATAAGTCAGAGAAGCAGGGAAAGAAACTTTTCTTCTCTTTCCACAGTCTTTATTTCTAAAGCTTATTACGAAGCCTGTTTTTGCTAAAAAAAATAATAAAAAATCCCCCGTCCTACTATATTCCAAGTCATCCACTACAGCAGCCTTAGATCTCAATCCCTCCAGGCATGTAGGAACTGCTCTGTTGTGATTCAGGGTCAGCCTGTGGGTTCAGCAGTTGCGTTGGAAGATTCAGAGGAGGAGGAGGGGGGTGTTGGAGACCTTGCTGAGGGTGTTGGAGAGCTTGCTGATGATGGCCTTGAGGCTCCACAGAGCCCTCAGCCAGTCCCCTCCCATCTGGTCACTACGCAGACCCAGCTGTGTGAGCCTGACAGTGTGGATGAAGATGACCCACAGCTGGCCCTGTTCAAGGACACCCGACGCAGGAGGCAGTCAATCAGGAGTAAACAGAGGAAGGCAATGGGGCACCTCGAAAGGAGGCAGAGAGAAGCCACGCCCTGAACTGTTTAAAAGGGGAATGTGTGGGAGGGCTGGTTTGCTGAAGGCAACCGTTTGAATAGCTCCTGTTTCATGGTTCATGTCTTGTTTTGCTCTGTTTTATGTTAATAAATTTGGCAGGGTTAGTTCCAGCCTCTTGTCGTTTGTAAAGGGGTTGTCCCTGCCTTTTCTGCAGGGCCAGTAGTAGGCTGGTACAGAACATGCTCCTCCTGAACCTCCTGGACCATTGCTGGAAAGAATTACTCCACCATTTCTGTAGAACATCAAGAGGATAACCCTTGAATATATGTCCCTAGTCCATTGCTACCCACAATCATGGTTTCACACCAGGTAAATCATATATCATAATCTCTATTACAGTTTAGTGATTCCCAAACGTCATTATCCAAAACGTATCAGAAAATCTTATCAAACTTCAAGGACCAGTCCTTCCTTCAGGAGTCTCATAACTTCAAACAGTCACTGAACAAATTATTGTACTATCTGTATTATAAAAGTGATATCACTGAATGAGTTTTGTCACTTCAACAAATCACCATTGGTAATCTCATTGATTTTTATCTTAATAGGAATACTTTGGGAGATTTTTGAATATATTTTAGTACCTGTGGCAATCTTTAAGTCAATTTAAATGTCCCTGTTGTGATGAGTAATGGGTTCATATGACATTGCACCCCTCTCCCCCATAAAGACCACTTTAACCCAATTTGGAGTAATTTACCCAGCTTTCCCCTTCATGGATTACTGCCTTGTCGTGGCAAAGGGGCTTGCGTAATTCAATGAAGCTATGAGCTATGCCGTGCAGGGCCACCCAAGACGGACAGGTCATAGCAGAGAGTTCTGACAAAACGTGATCCACTGGAGAAGGAAATGGCAACCCACTCCAGTATCTTTGCCATGAAAACCCTATGGACAGTACCAAAAGGCAAAACGATATGACGCTGGAAGATGAGCCCCTCAGGTCGGAAGGCGTCCAATATGCAACTGGGGAAGAGCAGAGGGCTAGTACTAGTAGCGCCAGAAAGAATGAAGCGACTGGGCCAAAGCCGAAAGGACGCTCAGCTGTGGATATGTCTGGTGGTGAAAGGAAAGTCCGATGCTGTAAAGATTTTTTCTCCATAGGAACCTGGAATGTAAGATCCATGAATCAAGGAAAGCTGGACGTGGTCAAACAAGAGATGACAAGACTAAACATTGACATCTTAGGTATCAGCGAACTAAAATGGACAGGAATGGGTGAATTTAAGTCAGATGACCATCAGGTATACTACTGCGGGCAAGAATCCCTCAGAAGAAATGGAGTAGCCTTCATAGTCAATAAAAAAATAGGAAAAGCAATACTGGGATACAATCCTCAAAATGACAGAATGATCTCAGTTCGAATCCAAGGCAAACCATTCAATATCACAGTAGTCCAAGTCTATGCCCCAACCACCGGTGCTGAAGAGGATGAAATTGACCGGTTCTATGAAGCCCTACAGCACCTTATAGAACTAACACCCAGAAATGATGTCCTTATCATCATGGGGGATTGGAATGCTAAAGTAGGAAGCCAAAAGATAACTGGAATAACAGGCAAGTTTGGCCTTGGAGTACAAAATGAAGCAGGGCACAGGCTGATAGAATTTTGTCAAGAGAATACGATGGTCATAGCAAACACTCTTTTCCAACAACCCAAGAGACGGCTTTACACATGGACATCACCAGACGGTCAACACGGAAATCAGATCGACTATATGCTCTGCAGCCAAAGATGGAGAAGCTCTATACAGTCAGTAAAAACAAGACCAGGAGCTGACTGTGGCTCAGACCATGAGCTTCTTGTTGCAAAGTTTAGGCTTAAATTAAAGAAAGTAGGGAAAAGTGCTAGGCCAGTCAGGTATGAATTAAATCATATCCCTGTTGAATATACAGTAGAGGTGACAAATAGATTTAAGGAATTAGATCTGATAGACAGAGTGCCTGAAGAACTATGGACAGAGGTTCGCAACATTGTACAACAGGTAGCAACCAAAACCATCCCAAAGAAAAAGAAATGCAAGAAAGCAAAATGGCTGTCTGAGGAAGCTTTGCAAATAGCTGAGGAAAGGAGAGAAGTGAAAGGCAAGGGAGAAAAAGAAAGATATGCCCAATTAAATGCAGAATTCCAAAGAATAGCTAGAAGAGATAAGAATGCCTTCTTAAATGAACAATGCAAAGAAATAGAAGAAAACAATAGAATAGGGAGGACCAGAGATCTTTTCAAGAAAATTGGAGAGATGAAAGGAACGTTTCATGCAAAAATGGGCATGATAAAGGACCAAAATGGCAGGGACCTAACAGAGGCAGAAGAGATTAAGAAGAGGTGGCAAAATTACACAGAAGAACTATACAAGAATGAGCTTAACGTCCCTGATAATCACAATGAGGTGGTCACTGACCTCGAGCCAGACATCCTAGAATGTGAAGTGAAGTGGGCCTTAGAAAAGCTGAGCAACAACAAAGCTAGTGGAGGTGACAGTATTCCAGCTGAGCTATTCAAAATCTTAAAAGACGATGCAGTAAAAGTGCTACACTCAATTTGCCAGCAAATTTGGAAAACTCAACAGTGGCCACAGGATTGGAAAAGATCAGTTTACATTCCAATTCCAAAGAAAGGCAGTGCCAAAGAATGTTCAAACTATCGCACCATTGCACTCATTTCTCATGCTAGTAAAGTTATGCTTAAAATTCTACAAGCTAGACTCCAGCAGTATGTGGATCGAGAACTACCAGAAGTACAGGCAGGATTTTGAAGAGGCAGAGGAACTAGAGATCAAATTGCTAACACACGCTGGATCATGGAGAAAGCTAGAGAGTTCCAGAAAAACATCTACTTCTGCTTCATTGACTATGCTAAAGCCTTTGATTGTGTGGATCATAACAAACTCTGGCAAGTCCTTAAAGAGATGGGCATACCAGACCATCTTATTTGTCTCTTGAGAAATCTATATGCGGGCCAAGAAGCAACAGTGAGAACTGGACACGGAACCACTGATTGGTTCAAAATTGGGAAAGGAGTCCGGCAAGGCTGTATACTGTCGCCTTGCCTATTTAACTTATATGCAGAGCACATCATGAGAAAGGCAGGGCTAGATGAATCAAAAGTTGGAATTAAGATTGCCGGAAGAAACATCAACAACCTAAGATATGCAGATGATACCACTCTAATGGCAGAAAGTGAAGAAGAACTAAAGAGCCTCTTGTTGCGGGTGAAGAAGTAGAGTGCAAAACTTGGGTTGAAACTAAACATTAAGAAAACCAAGATCATGGCATCTGGCCCTCTCAATTCCTGGCAAATAGATGGGGAAGAAATGGAGGTAGTGACAGATTTTATTTTCCTGGGCTCCAAGATCACTGAAGATGGGGACTGTAGCCAAGAAATTAAAAGACGCTTGCTCCTTGGGAGGAAAGCCATGGCAAATCTAGACAGCACACTAAAAAGCAGAGACATCACCCTGTCAACAAAAGTGTGTATAGTCAAGGCTATGGTCTTCCCAGTTGCAATGTATGGCAGTGAAAGCTGGACCATAAGAAAGGCTGAGCGCCAAAGAATTGAAGCCTTTGAACTATGGTGCTGGAGAAGACTCCTGCGAGTTCCTTGGACTGCAAGGCGATCAAACCGGTCAGTCCTAGAGGAGATCAACCCTGACTGCTCTTTAGAAGGCCAGATCCTGAAGCTAAAACTCAAATACTTTGGCCACCTAATGAGAAGGAAGGACTCACTGGAGAAGAGCCTAATGCTGGGAAAGATTGAGGGCAATAGAAGAAGGGGACAACAGAGAATGAGGTGGCTGGATGGAGTCATTGAAGCAGTAGGCGTGAGCTTAGATGGACTCCAGAAGATGGTAGAGGACAGGAAGGCCTGGAGGAACATTGTCCATAGGGTTGCGATGGGTCGGACACGACTTCGCAACTAACAACAACAACAACCCAGCTTTGGGAAGTACTGCCTTAGAATAATGTCCCAAAAGGACTTTTTCAGGAGGCAACTGGACTTTCTTGTTTTTCTTTGAAGACGTTTTGCTTCAGCTCTGACTGGATGGTGGGGAATGGAAGATTCAGATTCCTTGCAGACAGCTGGTCATTTGCCTTCTTTTAGAGAGTTGATGAGGCCACTTGGAGGTTTGTCTGAATAGTGCAAATGGGTGTGGAGCCTTCTTGGAACTGCTGAAAGAATTGTATTGTATAGCTGTGCTTTCTGCAGGATGTCTTCTTCCCCATGTCACAGGCTGTTGGAGATGAGTCTGTGTTATCTGCATTTCAAACTGAAGCACAAAGGATTCCTGTAGTCTGCAATTTTTTCTGGAAATCTGTTCACACTCCTGCACCATTCGAAGGGTGTTCATCCCAAAGTGCAGAGCTAAATGTCTATGGAGATTCTCAGTCATCCAGATCATGGCCGCACCAAAGGTGCTTTTTCCAGAGGCAACTGGACTTCCTTGTTTTTGTTTGAAGACCTTTTGCTTCTGATCCAAGCTTCTTCAGAAATGATATGTCTTCAAAGAAAAACAAGAAAGTCCAGTTGCCTCTTGAAAAAAAGCACCTTTGGGACAACCATGACCTAAATGACTGAGAATTGAAAGTTTTGTTTTATTCAAAGATTGCTGCCCAGAATCATATACATGAGATGGACTGCTGCATAAATGTGAAATATAAATATAGGTAATCCTTGACTTACAACCACAACTGAGACCAAAATTTATGTTGCTAAGCAAGACACTTGTTAAATGAGTTTTGACTGTGTAACCATGGGGATGCTGCAATGGCCATAAGTGTGAAAACCAGTCACAAGTCACATTTTAGTGTCATTGTAACTTCACAGTCACTAAATGAATGGCCGTAAGTCAAGGACTACCTATATCATTCCATTATTATCAACTGGAGAAGACAGGAAAACCACCCACATCAATTGGGTTGGAGGAGGTGATCCCTCCTGACTTTTATAAGAATCAATAGTATCTTCTTGCATCTTGCTGCAGAAAAGTTTGCATGTGCATGTCCACATGTCTTCTCCTCTCCACAAGAATATAAGAGTGAGTAGGACTGAGGGGGGGGGTTAGATTCCCTCCTTGAGACATGTTATGGCTACATCTCCCATCCATCCCTGTCTGATGCTAGACAAGGAGCATCATATGCCTGAATTGAAAAGGTCTTGGTCATAAATGTGGGGCTAACTTACGAATGTTTTGCTGTGAAGAGTGTGTCAGTGTACCATTTATATCACCTCACAATCACTTCTTGCCTTCTTTCATGGGTGTTTTGCAAAAATAGATTTCCCCCATGTATTAACCCACCACTACAAAAACCAAGCATCACTTTTGTAAGAGCATCAGTGTAGGATGATGCAAATGGAAGTGGAGCCTGATAGCTGGCCGATGTGCAATGACTAAAGCATTTACCCAGGATGTCTGGTCGATAGGGCTGGCCCCAGTGAGAGCATGCTCAGTTCCTTGCCCTTTGGAACAAGATTCTCCCTCCAATCCAGATGCCCCCCCCCCTTATGCTGCTTTTATTTAGCAGAGCCACGAAGAGCTCAGTCTTCACTCAGACCTTCATTCATTCACTTGCCATCTTTGAGCTTTGCTTTTATGTTTTACTAATTTTACTTTGATTTTCTTTGATTGTTGAGAACTGCCCGGATTCGCTGAGAGAAATGCTCATACAACATGCTTCTCCCTTAGTGAAATGAACCACAGTTTGCACAATTAACTTACTGTTTTGGGGTTCTTACCTGGGGTTAAACAAAAACAATAACCCACACAGGCTGGTTACACACAATACATTTGGTTAAAAAGTGACTGACTTGCTTTGGTGGAGTGTTTCATACACTGGCCATGCTATGTTGTATGCCCTGGGGAAAACAAGAAAGCAAGCTCTTTTCCTTTTTCTAAATCTCATCCACAGAAGACTTTTTGCCCTTCAGACTCATTTAGTTGAAAAAAAAACCTGAACCCGTTGGACATTCAATTAGCAGTATAAGATACTGGCTTAAATGTTGATGTCAGTCTCAAAACAATTTTAATCTTGGTGTTGAGGAAAGAAAAGGACCAAGTACTGCAGATGGTTGTTTTTTGCAACTGCAAGAGTGCTCAATTCTTACGGAAACCAGCAAACTGGTTTAATTATTTGGTTCATTGCAAATGCTTTCCTGCCTGAGCCCTGAAGGCGGCAAACTCAGGGAAGTCTCAAAGGGAATTTGAACTTGGTTGTATCATCTCGGCTAGAAGGCTGCCTTTCCTCCTCCTTCCTTCCCTTAAGTTCTCCAGTTTTTGCAAGTTCAGATTTTTCTGATCTTATAACTCAGGATGTTTGGCTTTCCTTTCATGCAAGAAAGTTTAAAATGCCGCTTTTAGCTCCCAGCAGAACAACTCTGCGACTAGATAAGGGCACAAAGGAGTTTTGTGATTCAGGGTCAGCCTGTGGGTTTGGCAGTTGGGTCGGACGATTCAGAGGAGGAGGAGGAGGAGGAGGGGTTTGGAGAGCCTGGAGAGGACAGTTCTGAGGCTTCGCAGAGCTCTCAGCCAGGCCCCTCCCATCTGGTTACTACGCAGACCCAGCTGTGTGAGCCTGACAGCATGGATGAAGATGACCCACAGCTGGCCCTGTTCAAGGACGCCCAACGCAGGAGGCAGTCAATCAGGAGTAAACAGAGGAAGGCAATGGGGCACCTCAGAAGGAGGCAGAGAGAAGCCATGCCTTGAACTGTCTAAAAGGGGAATGTGTGGGAGGGCTGGTTTGCTGAAGGCAACCGTTTGAATAGCTCCTGTTTTAGTGGTTCGTGTTTTGTTTTGCTCAGTTTGCTCTGTTTTGGATCTGTTTTGTGTAAATAAATTTGGCGGGCTTACTTCCAGCCTTTTGCAAAGGGGTTGTCCCTGCCTTTTCTGCAGGGCCGGTAGTAGGCTGGAACAGAACAAGGAGAGAGGGAGGGGGATAAGGAGAGGGAGGGGGGAAGAGAAGCAGGAAACTTCCATTTCCAGA
>NC_138212.1:18872032-19077032 GCF_964194415.1 Vipera berus | reverse complement strand
CTTTTTTGGGAAACTGTCACAGACAGTAACAATACAGAAAGGAGTGGTGTTTTTTTGTTTTTGTTTTAGTATATGGCGTATATAACCAAGGAAGTCTACAATGTGTTTCTTTTTTTAATACAGAATATTTCTGGCAGCCTAAGATTGCTAGTTCATTTTGTTCATGCATGTGCACTACCCATGGCATACCACAGAGGGCGAACTAGCTTTGCACCAGCTGACTAGTAGCATTCGGGAGAATGTCGGGTTATCTGGGCTTTCTTCCACCGACTTTGCCTCGCATCCGGTCAGATCCAGCCCCAGCATGGAACGCTGCTAGCTTTTCCCACCAGAGTGGTACCTCTTTATCTACTTGCATTTTTACAAACTTTCAAACTGCTCGGTGGACAGGAGCTAGGGGCAAAGGATGGGAGGTCCTTCTGCCATGCGTGTTATGGGCTTGAAATGCCAGAGTGCCAACCATTTCTTGCTGACAAGCTGAGTGTCATTAAGCCACTGTGCCATCGGACCCCCTAGAGCGCAGAAAGGTGATTTCTTCAGAGAGAACCAACAGGTTTAATCTCAGTTTACTGAGTTGCATCCATATCTTACAATAAGGGCATCTGGGGCACTTACGTTTGAAACACCAGAGCAATGACATAATCCGGTGAGACGGTCAGCTTCCAATCACACTCTTTTCCTGGAGGGTAAGGCTCTGGGTAACCAGGGGACAAGATCACCCCTGAAGGTCCTGCCAGGATCCCACCACAGGGTGCTAAAGGAGGAGAGGAGAGAGAAGAACCACAGCTTGTTTTGCACACCCTCTTTTGAGAGACCCCTCGAACAACCTATGCCTGCATTTAGGACAAATTAAGCCTTTAAACCTGAGGCAGTCTAAGACCAGGTTTTCACCTGTATTTAACCATGGCTTGCGCAGCAAAATGAGAATGCTTTCGCACTTTACTCCTTCGTCCCCCAAAACCTCCCTTCACTCCTGCTTTGCTTGAGAAAACTCATGGCTAGCTTAACCCATTGTCATAAAATTCTGCAAAGCCTGCTCCCATTCCTGCCAGCGCCCTGATAACTTGCTGATGTTGCGTGAACCTTGAACTAAGTTACAGGCCATTTCCCCCTTTTGTAAAAGTGACACTAAACAAATGAAGCACTTTTTTTGTTGCTTATTCTGAAGTTAATTTCAGTGTGCATTTTACATAACAAACACTCAAGTTCTGAAAGTGGGTATACATTTGTTCTTCCAGACACCTCCCCCCACCATCTCTCTCTCTCTCTCTCTCTCTCTCTCTCTCTCTCTCTCTCTCTCTCTCTCTCTCTCTCTCTCTCTCTCTCTCTCTCTGTGTGTGTGTGTGTGTGTGTGTGTGTGTGTGTGAATCTTGGGTCCTGGCAATTGCCTGGATAAGTCTTTGCAGTTTTCTTGGCAACGTTTTCAGAAGTGTTTGTCGTTATCTCCTTCTAGGGCTGAGAGAGAGTGACTGGCTCAAGGTCACCCAGGCTTTGCGCCTAAGGAAGGACTAGAGCTAGAACTCACAGTCTCCCGGTTCCTAGATTGGTGCCTCAACCACTATCAAACTAGCTCTCTTTTCCAGTTCTACTCCTCAGCTAATACCTTCCTCTGTTAGGGTTAAGCCACAAAACTAAATCCAGACAAGCTTAATGAGGCTTCAAAACTAGAAGTCAGCTCATTCATAAAAAGAGTATGCATTTCTTGGGAAGCGAAGCTGTTGTCGTGTGGGCTCATCAACATTTGCTCATTGTACCAATAGCTCCTTGCAAGCAGGTTCACGTTAACATGCCCCTGACGTTTGTCTAACAAATGTAAATCTCCATCCTGACGGAACTGTTCACATCCAATTACCCGTTTCCCACTCTGCTAGGGATGTGTCATGTTATTAAGTTGCTCACTTAAAATAAAGAAGCCCGAGATTGTCTTCCACTAAAACAGGGGTCTCCGAACTTGGCAATTTTAAGGCATTGTGGATTTCAACTTCCAGAATTCCCCAGCCAGCCCTGCCAATGGCTGGGAATTGAAGTCCACAAGTCTTAAAAAGTTGCCAAGTTTGGAGACCCGTGCACTAAAAGAAGAGAAAGAGCACTGGAGTGGGACAGAAAACATATTCTTAAGCTAGTTTAAGAAAGGAATATATTTCATTCAATTTCCCTTGATTGGGACCCCCAAAGGGCTACTTTGAATCCCACCCTACACGTTGCTTAGATGTTTGCTCTATCATTCTGCTTAACACTGGCTCTTAACCCCAAAGAGGGAAAAGGGTAAAGTGCCCCAGCACGACTAATTTTATTTTATTTTTTTATTTTAATTCCATTAAGACTCAGGGCGGCTTACAAACTTAGCAGTAGCCTTCATTCTATGTATATGCCTGTTTATTAGGGCTTTCACACACACACCCCAAGCGGCATTATTACAAAGTCAGCTTAATTGCCCCCAACAATCTGGGTCCTCATTTTACCTACCTCGGAAGGATGGAAGGCTGAGTCAACCTTGAGCCTGGTGGGACTCGAACCTGCACTAATTGCAGGCAGCTGGTGTTACTTAAGGAGGCATTAGCCCACTGCTCCACCAAGGCTCTTTTTGTATATTGAATATACAATATACAATTGAATATCTGAATCCTGAGAAGGAAAGGCCTGACCAGATTACAGTGTCATTGGCTCTGATTTGCAATCATGGACCTGTTCTACCCATCTGTACCTATGCAGGTGGGTGGGTCAGGCTGCCAGAAGAACCTGTTCTCAATCTGCACACAGCTGATCTTGGCGTCCCCCTGCAAGGTGTATCCTGGATCACACTGGAAAATGATGTTGTCTCCTGCCTCCTTGCTGTCACCGCTCCGACTCCCGTTTTGTGGAACCCCAGGGTCGTTGCAGGAGGTGGCGGTGGACACTAAGAGCAAAAAGTCAGGGAATGGGATGAACCAAGGGAACAGAATTATTCACTGAATTTTTCAGTTGTTCCATAAACTCTGAAGGTATGACATGACATTCATGCTGAGCAGAGTACACTGCATTTCCTGGAGGTGCTCAGGGTGCAAAGAGCAGCCACCTTGCACATAATTAGAGCAAGGATGGCTTCAGAGGGAAACAAGGCAGAAAACATCATGTTCCTGATTGCTAAGCAGAACAAAGGAGGCATGGAATCCATCAAGTCCATCATTGTCCATCATGGAGTACAATACTGATGGTGTAACTCTGAGGTCTTCAAACCTGGCCCTTTTATGAATTGTGGATTTCAACTCCCAGAATTCCTCAGCCAGGCATGCTGGCTGAGGAATTCTGGGAGTTGAAGTCCACAAGTCATAAAAGGGTCAAGTCTGAAGACCCCGGGTGAAACTGATGGCATCTCAGATGGTCTCCTTTTCCTCCCTTCCACTGCAGGATTTTGGACGATGCCAGTAGCCACGAGTGTTCTTCAGGCATCAGAAAGAACACAGAAAGGCAGTTATTGACATTTGTAAGCAGTTTAATTTCATCTGAATGGCCAAATTAGGCCAGGTATGCCTACCTGCAGATGAACACAGGGAATACTAAAACCTGGATGTCAGACCCTCCCTGCCTTTCTATTTTCCTAGTAAATTCCAAAGGAAAAGATCAAAAGGAGCTCTTCCCAGAAGGATTTTCAGGAGCCATGCTGTTCTAAGACTGTATCAGGGGTCTTCAAACTCGGCCCTTTTATGACTCATGGACTTCAACTCCCAGAATTCCTCAGCTAGCGTGCCTGGCTGAGGAATTCTGGGAGTTGAAGTCCATGAGTCATAAAAGGGCCGAGTTTGAAGACCCCTGGACTGTATGATGGAGTCCTGTGCTTGACAAATTGTTGGAAAATTTCCCTGGAGAAATTCAGCGCAATTGTCCAGCCAATCTTTTTGTCCAGTCCTTTGGTGCAGTGCTTCAGGAGGTCATGTGCATCCTTCTGTAATTCAAAGCAGTTTGTGCATATTCCCTTACATTCCCTTTAGTGCTAACCCATGAGGTCACTCAGAAATTTGTTCCTGGACAAGCTAAAATTTCTTCTGACTTTGAAACACAATGCTAGTTTTAGCCAATAAATCATATAAGCCTTTTTTCCCATCTTCAAACGTTCTGTATAGAAGCCTGCTTTTTGCTGGCTGAATCAGCATTTAAGACAAACAATGCAATCCTGTTTACTTCAAAAAGCAGCCACATACATCTACAAAGAGCTATTAGCTGATAATGCCTTAGGATCAACCAAAACTCCACTTTAGGCAAGACATAAAGCAGTGGGTGGGCAGAAGGAAGAAATTAGGGCAAAAGTAAGACAGATTAGAACCAGATAGTCATCAAATATCTCAGGGGCTGCCACAAAGAAGAGGGAGTCAAGCTATTCTCCAAAGCACCTGAAAGCAGGACAAGAAGCAACGGATGGAAACTAGTCAAGGAGAGAAGCAACCTAGAACTAAGGAGAAACTTCCTGACAGTTAGAACAATTAACCAGTGGAACAACCTGCCTCCAGAAGTGGTGAATGCTCCAACACTGGAAGTTTTTAAGAAGAGACTGGACAGCCATTTGCCTGAAATGGTATAGGGTTTCCTGCCTGAGCAGGGGGTTAGACTAGATGACCTCCAAGGTCCCTTCCAACTTCTTCTTCTTCTTCTTCTTCTTCTTCTTCTTCTTCTTCTTCTTCTTCTTCTTCTTCTTCTTCTTCTTCTTCTTCTTCTTCTTCTTCTTCTTCTTCTTCTTCTTCTTCTTCTTCTTCTTCTTCTTCTTCTTCTTATTATTATTATTATTATTATTATTATTATTATTATTATTATTATTATTATTATTATTATATGAAAGTTGTGAAATAAATATATCAATATGAGGATGGTATTACCAGTACTAGACTGTATGCACTATTTGGGGTCCAAGCAAATAGAATAGCAATAGCACTTAGACTTATATACCACTTCAGGATGCTTTACAGCCCTCTCTAAGCAGTTTACAAAGTCAGCATATTGCCCCCAACAATCTGATCCTCATCTTACCAACCTCAGAAGAATGGAAGGCTGATTGAACCTTGAGCCTGTGAGAATCAAATGGCTGAATTGTTGGCAATCAGCAATCAGCAGAATTAGCCTGCAATACTGCACCACCATGGTTACTATCCCCTTCTGAAAACATAAAAGTATGCTCATTCCCTATTTTTTTCCCCCGAAACAGGTCAAAACTCAAAGGATCCTGGGTTTACAGCATTGTTATTATATAATTCGGACCACAAAACTAGAAATCTGCAGGTACTCCTTGTTTAATGGCTGCCATTGGGTTAGAAATCTCGGTAGTTGAGCAAAGCAGTCATTAAGGGAGATGCATACATGACTCCTTCGTTCAGTGACCACAATTCCAGCATTCCCAACTGTGCTTAAGTGATCGTCCAGATTGTCAAATGGATAAAGCAAAAGAGCCGCCTCTAGGCAGCAGCTTTTTGAGAGGGACAGGGCTGCCTGCCAGGAGGTTTCAGCACTGTGCACAGCTGAAATCCTCCCAGCTGGTAGCCCTTTTGCTCTCAAGTTTTCCTGTGGTGTGCCAAAGAATTTCAGCTTTTCTCTGTTGAAGGTGGGGCAATCCTTTGGGAGGCTGAGAGAATCCATCCCTCCATCCCTCTATCACCTCCACTTGCAACTTTTCCTGCTGACTTCCCCACTGACTTTTTAGGGAAGTCAGCAGAGAAGATTGTGAACAATGATCACATGATTGCAGGGTGCTTGGCCAATGGCTGTTTGAGAGTTGGCTGCCAAGCACTTGAAATGTGGTCAATGTGGCACAATGTTTTATGACAGCCAGAAATGCTTTATGGGCCAGAAAGGAACATTCCCAAGGCTTTCATAACTGTGAACAGTCAATTGGTTATAAGGACTACCTGTGTGCTAAATGATCTAATAAGTGAGGTGGTAGCAGCCAAGTAGCTAAAATATATCAACTGTTCATGAAAATTCTCTCATAGATCACTGATATCTAATACAATGCATTCTGCAAATGTTTTAGGATTATTTGCACTATTATAGTCCAGAGTTGAAACCTTGACAATAAGAAAAGACTTTGCACAAACTTTCTTTGAGCTACAGTGAGCACACATATGGATGAATTGGACCAGGATGCATGCTTAAACATGCATTACTGATTTCAAACTTTTCTTTCTCCAGCTGGAAAAGGCTGTAGGGATTAACAAATCCAAGTCTGTTGCACAAAGATCAGATACATATATATACATCAGCACACTTTCCCGTTTACTTATTACATCTTGTTACATCGAGCCATCTGCTATTTCTACCTGGCATTCGGCTATAACATTATGTTGTCTATGCTGTTAAATAAATTATAATGTGCACATTGTCTCCTCCTCCCTGCCCCCTCCCCTTGTGATTGAGAGGAATTTTGTGTCAGGACCCACCCCAAACCACGTCTTAGGAAGACAAAATTCTTGGAGTCAAATCTATTCCAAAAAGAATCTTTACTATGACATGCTTGGTTGTAGGAAACAAGACAGGACTTAATATTATTCCACGAAGTAAACCCTTATAAAGAGTTCCCGGTTTAACCCCCCCTTAACCCCATTTGGTCAGTACCCCATCCTTTATCTCGTATCATCCTTCTCGTGGGAAAAAGGAACTTAGGACCCTTCATGTTTATTGCTCTCTTCCGTGACAAAAGCCAGATGCTAGCCCCCCCTTTTGTTTCCCCAGTTCAAAAGGCTTCTCCTTTCCTTTGAAATGCCTAATACCGGTTCAATACACATCTATTCTCTTCTCTTTGGGAGATGGCAGAATCCATGGAATAATGTTTGAAACATTCCATTTATGAATATGATATAAATGGATTCTGACATTTTGCTTTTAGCAGGAATGATAAGTTTGATTCTTTTACAGATGTACCAGAGTGTCTTGAATGCTGTCTGAAATGAAACCTTGTTTTCTTTTTTCTTTTTAAAGCTCAGGAGTTTAAAATAAGTAGGGTTGGTTTTTTTAAAAAATAGAAAAGTCTGAGATTTTTTTAAGGCAATAAAAGTAGAGGAGTGATCACTAGAACAGCAGTGAAAGAAGAACAGTGTCAGATGGGACCAATTCAGCTTAAGCTAGTGACGGAGAAGAAAAGAAACTTTTTTTTTGGCAACCAATATGTCTAATTCTAGGACTCGTCAAAGCTTTGCCAAAATGTGGACAGTGAGAATGGATCACTCAGAAATTTGTTGTCAAAAATCTGGCTCTTCATTTGCAGGTAAATGCCCTAGGCTTTGTCTTGATCTGGACTCTAGCACAAATGCAGCTGAGATAAATCAAAGCATGCTTGCAGATTCTTTCAGCATGCATAATTCACAGATGAAGATCTCGTCACCAAAGAAGCAAACATTGGCTTCATGAATGAACAAACCAGCCAGAAGGATAGTGTCTAGTCCAGCATTTTTCAACCTTAGCAACTTTAAAGTCTAAAATCAGTAGCGTGTGTTTAAGAATGCTACAGGGGGAATCCTTGGAGCTGAAGTCTAGACACCTTAAAGTTGCTGAGGTTGAGAAACACCGGTCTAGTCCCTGGAAAATGAATCCAGGAAGAAAAGCAAGGTCTGGTTGAGCAATAGGTATTCTGACTTAGGAGCCTGCACTCCATTTTTTTTTTTTTTGGCTTTTCCTCTGTTGATTGTGACACCAACCCACAGTCCCAGCCTCATTTCTTACAAAAACCAGTGCTGTTTGTTATTGTAGTCAATGCTCAAATATTTCTTTCGTAATATTGTTATCCATTCATCCATCCAAATACCTCACTAGCACTCAGCTCTATTTCTTTTTCTCATCTAATTTCCAGAAAGAAGCTGTTTCACTTATATGTTGCCTAAGACAGATAATGGGCAGGAGGAAAGTGAACACGCTGAGGCAAATCAAAATGCTGATGGTTAGTCATCACTCTGGGCTGAAAACTGCAATGCAGCCTGTTCTGAAATAACTTTTGCTCCCATTGAAAAAATCAACTTTCAGGGTTTCTCTTGGCTCTGTGCTTTCCCAGCATCTTCAGGTAGCGACAATAACATTTGATTAACTCTACTACTTTTGCAGCTATAAATCTTTCTGCGTTAGTTGGATGGCAGCAATTATCCCTGCCTTGGCTAGATTCTGTATTTTTTCCCCTTCTGTTGAATTGTGTTCAATTCTCAGAGACTGCCTTGCAGTTTTCTTGGGCTGAGAGACAGTGACTAGCCCAAGGTCACCCAGCCGGCTTTGTACTTAAGACAGGGCTCACAGTCTCCTGGCTTCTGGCCTGATGCTTTAACCACTATCCCATACTGGCTCTCATGGATTGGTTCAACTCATTATATGTAGGACTATTCATGAGTAATAGTTAAATTCTGTGAACGCAAATGTGGCAGAGAAGGTAATTGTTTGCCAAGTTCAGATCAAGGTATTGGTCTTAGCCTTTAAAGCATTAGATGGCTTAAGGACTGACTATCTTAGGGTCAACATATTTTATTGCAAACCTGCTGGAGTATTAAAATATGCAGAAATGATCCCTTTCAAGACCCCTCTGGTGCAGTGGCTTAGTTCACTGGAAGGGTTTCTCTTGAATAACCCAAAGTATGGAATGCTCTAATCCTGCGGGTTTGGCTGCTCTCTTAATCTCTTGGTTTTTTTAAAAAAGCACATAAAGGCATATCTATTTGGCCTTTCCAAATGTCAGTTTTAGTTTTAGTGTTCTTTTAATATTTAACATTTAATATGTCAGTGTAGGATATTAAGTAATGTTAAATATTAAGATTATTTAAATACAGTCTTGGCACAAATATTACAATAGGCATCTGAAGACAATACCTCCAGCTATTCTGTTCCACAATTATGTTGCTATTCTGGATCAACTATATATAGAAAACAGCTGTATAAACGGACCTTTTCAATCCTCCACTAAATCTCTGAGTGGAGAATGGATGATTTCTCTGAATTTCTCCAGAAGGAGAAGAAACTCTTCATTAATTTCTCAAGGATTTCACTTTGGGGATGATCCTAACACCAGAAAAGGTCAATGTAAAATCTCCCTGAGATTTAAGTGTGAGAAAGAGGCAAAATTGCTAAGGAACTGGCATGTCATGAATGCTGAAATTAATCAATTTGGGGATTATCCCTCGTACAGTTTAGCAGGCAGAGTCGTAGAGAGTTGAAAACACCTATGGAATGGTCCTCCTGTTTTTGTTCTCCTGACCCAGAAGACCAGGTGACATCTGTGAAAGTTACCTGAAAACTGAATGGCAAAACCCTGTTTGCTGGTGAAAAAGTCCGTGTTGAACTGAAGCACCACCAGGTTGAAGGTGCTGTGAACGTCATTGGGCAAGACAGAACCACTGACTTCTTTCAGCAGGATGCTCTTCTCCACTGGCCCATCCCAGATTCTCAAGACGTCATGGAAGTCCTCTGTATGGAAAACTATAAAGTGGAGCCTGTATTTGCGGGAGGGCAAAACAGGACAGGGAAGAGAGAGAGAAGAGTTACAAATAAGACTAGATTTGTATTTGAGAACAGGAAAGGTTTATAAAAGAAAGGAGTGAAGGAAGGTAACGTTATAATGTTCTTCAGGTATCAAACAGGGATCATATAAAAATGAGAAGCCAGGTAACACCTTTTTCAGGCTAATAACCTTTATTAGTAAGACAACTGTGTAGATAAGTCCACGACTTGCATTATTCATTTAGGGACTATTCAAAGTTACAATGACACGGAAAGAACGTGATTTATGACCGTTTTTCACACTTACAACCAACGGTGGGATTCAACCAGTTTGCACTACTTCGTTAGAACCAGTAGCTAATTTTTTTTTGCCCAGGCCCAGAACGGACTTTCGGAAGCGGCATCCACACAGAGAACTGGTTCTTCACATATTTGAATCCCACCACTGCTTACAACCTTAACCGTATCCCCATGGTCACCTGATCAAAATTCAGGTGCTTGGCAAGTGGCATGTATTTATGACAGTTGCAGTGTCCAGGGATCATGGGATCATGATGTGTGAACTTCTGACAAGCAAAATCAATGGGGAAGCCAGAATCACTTAACAACCGTGTTGCTAACTTAACAACTGCAGTAATTCGCTTAACATCTGTGTCAAGAAAGGTCATAAAAAGGGGCAAAACTCAAAAGGGGCAAAACGTAATGAATGTCTTGCTTAGCAACATAATTTTTTGGCTCAAATGTGGTCGTAAGTTGAGGACTACCTGTATGCTTTTTAATAATATATATTGGTCTGTAAAAACGCCACCAGATTCCTTCTGATTTTTGGTACTACACAACTTTCTCACTGCAATCTCGGAAAGAACCTGAGTCCTGTTTTCATTCATTCTGGGCAGAGAGTAATATACATTATAAAGAGGGCGATTGTGACTGAATGTTAAGGGGAAAAAATCCTAATTGAAAAAACAATTTGACAAAGAAAACAATCCCTAAGGAGGTTGTAAAACATTGGATTTGTTGAAGGAGAGACTGGAAAGCCAATGATTAAGGATGTTTTAATTTAGTTGGCTAAACCAGTGTTTTTCAACCTTTTTTGGGCAAAGGCACACTTGTTTCATGAAAAAAATCACGAGGCACTCCACCATTAGAAAATGTTAAAAAATTTAACTCTGTGCCTATATTGACTATATATAAAGTAATTCTCTTGAATAGGAATCAAATAAACACAAAGAAAGTATTTTATAATTACTTTTCAATTTTTCTCACGGCACACCAGGCAACATCTCGCGGCACACTAGTGTGCCGCGGAACAGTGGTTGAAAAACACTGGGCTAAACTGAGGAGGAAGTTAACCTAAGTAAAGGTAAAGGTAAAGGTCCCCCCGCACATGCGTGCTAGTCGTTTCCAACTCTAGGAGCCGGTGCTCATCTCCGTTTCAAAGCCGAAGAGTCAGCGCTTGTCCGAGGACGTCTCCGTGATCATGTGGCCGGCATGACTAGACGCCAAAGGCGCACGGAACGCTGTTACCTTCCCACCGTAGTGGTCCCTATTTTTCTACTTGCATTTTTACGTGCTTTCGAACTGCTAGGTTGGCAGAAGCTGGGACGAGTAACAGGCGCTCACTCTGCTACGCGGCACTCGGGATTCGACCCGCCAAACTGTCGACCTTCTGATCGACAAGCTCAGCATCCTAACCCACTAAGCCACCGCGTCCCTTTCTAACCTAAGTAGCTTCCCCAATTCTAAGATTTTAAAATTCCTCCCAACAATTTGGGAACAGCAGTTTAACTTGAGAGGTTGAGGACTCAGTTACAAATCTAGTCCCTTCTATGTCACTCTGCAATTTCTCTTCAGTTTCCATGTGGAGAAAAGCTGGTCATTTCATTAGATTAGATATGCAGAAAAGACACCTAATAATAGACGATCGCTTGGAGGAAATGAAACATGAAAATAGCATCATTTACAGATGCAGGAAATCATACGCTTGTTATGAAGGAGAAGGAATAGCTGAGCAGGTAGAAGCAAATTCATTTGAAATAAATCCTTTTAGACTGAGTGGGGAAGGAGATGACAGAGTGAAAAGAACAGATATATTTTTAAAGGTTCTCTATAATTGTGCCAAACTGAACAGCGCTTCTATTTTTTTTTCTTTTTCTTTATCATTGATTTTCCCCCCCTTATGGTAGGCAGTGGCAGCAGCATGAAACTTTTAATATTTTAATTCCATCTTCATAATAATAGGTACGATGGTGATGTATTATAAATGTTGGAGAACTGCATGGTTATTAATTGACTGAGTTTTAGGGAGGCCTGCCCCTCTGGCTTTTTATTTAATATGCCTGTTACATTTATATTAGCATAAACATTTGTACTGAAGATGCAATAAAAGTTCGATGGACTGTACTGTAGGAAGACTGGGAATACTGAGTTAAAAGAGCCAACTATGTGCTTTTAAAAAAAAAAAAGTGTCAAAGCTGCTGGCTTGTTGCTTAGTATTCCTTGAAATTTCACAAAAATGCATTCTGCTGAGAGGAAACTACAATTCTTCCATAGATCAATTGCAGCCCTGCCCAACTCAGTAACCCACAGTTGTGTTGGTTAATGATGACTGAACCCCTTTTTGGGAGGGATAGGGAGATCCAGAAAGCAGAAGGCAGAATTATGACATCTGTAGGAGCAACCAAGGGATGCGGTGGCTCAGTGGGTTAGGATGCTGAGCTTGTCGATCAGAAGGTCGGCAGTTTGGCGGGTCGAATCCTGAGTGCCGTGTAGCAGAGTGAGCGCCTGTTACTCGTCCCAGCTTCTGCCAACCTAGCAGTTCGAAAGCACGTAAAAATGCAAGTAGAAAAATAGGGACCACTACGGTGGGAAGGTAACAGCGTTCCGTGCGCCTTTGGCGTCTAGTCATGCCGGCCACATGACCACGGAGACGTCCTCGGACAAGCGCTGTCTCTTCGGCTTTGAAACGGAGATGAGCACCAGCCCCTAGAGTCGGAAACGACTAGCACGCATATGCGGGGGAACCTTTACCTTTTAGGAGCAACCAACCATAGTTTTCATTCTTCCGATTTTATTTACTATTGAATCGTGAAGCTCAAACTTTAGCTGTCCTGCTGTAATAAGTAATAAATCAACACCTGCTTTGAAAAAAAATAACTGTATTTTCAAAAGACATTTTGTCCTTGTGGTGCGGGGAAGAGAGAACAAATGCCAAAAGTAGAATCTGATGCCCATGAGAAAGGTCTAGTTAGTACAATTTGCCACGGCGAACTTGCTGTGGCACTCCCACCACGGCCAATTCGTCCTGGGACAACCCACCACAGAAAATTCCATGCAGGATTGACAAAAATGGAAATTATGTCAAAGAAACAGTGGTGGATAACATTTATTTTGTTGAGTTACCCCACATGGAATTTTCCATGCTGAGTGGGCTGCTGTGGTGAGTTGGCCACGGCGAGCTGTCTCATGCTGACTTGGCTGCCGTGGTGAGATGGCCACTGCAAGTTGGCCATGGCGTATTGTTCCACTCTGCCATGAGAAAGACACTGCCTTAAACTTAGACCTTAGCAGTCTGTTTTTCAGAATAACCCTAAATCAGAAGCCAGAGTTCTGTGGCCTTTTAGAGTCTGATGTTATACAAATCTGGATTTATGGTTAATAATGGTAATAAAATCACTGTATAACAATAAACAACATTTAGAAGCTCACCAGGTTCTCCATTCCTTCCCTAGAGCTATGTAGGCTAGAGAACAGCAGGTATGAATAGGCAGAAATGTTGAAGGAAATGGGCGGGGAGAGAGTCCTGTCTTGTCACTTTGCGTACTACATGCATGCAGAATTAGAAGTTGGAAACAGTTAATGGCTTGGGTTTTTTCTCCCATTGATTTAAGTCTTAAGATGAATTCAGTAAAGCAGATTTCAATGGAGTTCTCACTTTAAAATATAAATTAAATCATGCTGATTGCTGCTGAAGATCTTCTTAGTGGGGTCTTTGGTGCTCTCTGAACTTGGTTCTTTTCTTGCAGATATTTCATAACTCAGCTTGTTACCCTAGCTGGGTCATGAAACTTTTGCGAGAAAACAACAAAGCTCAGAGAGCACCAAAGACTCCAAAGGTCACTTCTGAGCTACAAATATTCCCTTCCATTGGTATCTTCCTAGTCCTTTACATTCTTGGGAAGAAATCTTATTTATGTTTCATTATTTAAATTGGCCTTCCCTAATCTCATCTGATTGATATCTGATGGACCAGAATCTTCAGAATTCTGAGCAAACCTGAGCAGAATGCAACACTCTCTATGTCGGGCTGCCCTTGAGGACCACTCAGAGGCTTCAGCTGGTGCAGAATGTAGCCACGTGAGTTGTGATGGGAGTCCCCTGATACTCCCATGTAACACCTCTTCTCCGCGAGCTGCATTGGCTTCCAGTTGCCCTCCGGGTGAGATTCAAGGTGCTGGTGATGACCTATAAAGCCCTAAATGGCTTGGGTCCGGATTATCTGAGGGAACACCTGCTGCTGACATTAACTCCCCATCGTCCTGTGCGCTCCCACAGGGAGGGCCTTCTTAGGGTACCGCCGATGAAGGATTGCCGGCAGGTGACTCCCAGAGTGAGGGCCTTCTCTGTGGGTGCGCCTGCCCTTTGGAACCAACTTCCTATGGAGATTAGGACTGCCCCCGACCTCCATTCATTTCACCGGGACCTAAAAACTTGGCTCTTTGAGCTGTCTGGCCTAGATTGAGGGGTTTTTAATTGGGTTTTAAAGTTTTAACTTTTGGGCTTAAATTTAATTAATTGTTTTAAATTTATTTTAACTTTTGTATTGTATGGTTTTAATTGCCCTGTAAACCACCCTGAGTCCTATGGGAATAGGGCGGTATATAAGTCAAATAATAATAATAATAATAATAATAATAATAATAATAATAATAATAATAATAATAATAATAATAATAATAATAATAATAATAATAATAATATGACTGCAAAAAGGATTGGGCTGGGCTAAGCTTCGGGGTGAAGTATCATCAATATGCTGATGATACCCAGCTTTTCATCTCCACCCCGAACCAACCCAGCGATGCCCTCGATGTGATGTCCCGTTGCCTGGAAGCGGTACAGATTTGGATGGGAAAAAACAGGCTCCGGCTCAACCCGGCCAAGACTGAGTGGCTTTACGTACCGACATCTCGTTTAGTCCAAGAGGTTCCATCTTTGATTATAGGAGGAGAGATGTTACCTCCCGTTGATAGAGCACACAATCTAGGCGTCCTCCTGGATTCACGACTCAGTTTTGAAGATCATGTTGGAGTCGTGGCTAGGGGGGCATTTGCCCAGATTCGCCTGGTACACCAGTTGCGCCCCTTTCTGGACCGAGATGCCCTACATACAGTCACCCATGCACTCGTTACCTCCCGTATAGACTACTGCAATGCTCTCTACATGGGGCTGCCCTTGAAGACCACCCGGAGGCTTCAGCTGATGTAGTGATGGGAGCACCCCGATACTCCCATATTACACCCCTCCTGCGTGAGCTGCATTGGTTACCGGTTGCCCTCCGGGTGAGATTTAAGGTGCTGGTACTTACCTTTAAAGCCCTACATGGCTTAGGCCTGGGATACTTGCAGGACCATCTGCTACCGGGAATGAATTCCCATCGCCCAGTACGCTCACACACAGAAGGCCTCCTCAGGGTACCGTCGGCTAGACAATGTCGGCTGGCGACCCCCAGGGGAAGGGCCTTCTCTGTGGGAGCACCAACCCTGTGGAACCAGCTGCCCCCTGAGCTTCGGATGGCCCCAGATCTCCAGTCCTTTCGCCACGGCCTCAAAACACTCCTTTTCCACCTGGCTGACCTGGACTGACAGGGATTTAATTATGTTTACAATTTTTAACTCTAATTTTTAATTTATTTTAATTTTTAATTTTAATTTATTGTACAAAGGGCTTTAATTTTAATTTTATCTTAATTTCTGTATTTATTGTATATTATTGTTGTTAGCCGCCCTGAGTCCTTCGGGAGATAGGGCGGGATATAAGCCCCATTAATAAATAAATAAATAAAATAATAAAATAATAAAATAAGCTGTTTTCCGTCAGCTTTCAGAAAGCTTAAAAATACCATCTTGTTTTAATATTGTATGTTGTATTATTTTAATACTGTTTTAAGATTGGTTTTATACTATTCTTCTTTAAAATTGTATCCCCATAAACTTCCCAGGGCCATTAAAATAAAAATGAACCAATCCAATAAACAATCAAAGGCTACATGATTGCCGCATGGCCCAGAAGTGATGCATGCATGCTCATATACTGTATACACAAGCTCATGGTGAGGGTTCCCAAAATATTTTCTAGAGAGACACGGGTGCAAAAAGGAACCGTTCTACTTGTCCTATTAATGGAATGCCCAAATTGTAGAGCATTCCAGCAATCCAATCACACCTGAAGTGTTGGATGTAATTTGAAGTGCCAAAGGGTCTGTGGTGGAATGTAGTCTGGATTTCCAAGAGGGAGGGGCTGCCTTCCAGAGGAGCAAGAGACAATGAAGTTTAGATTGATGGTTTGAGAGGAAGAGGGTCAAGACAGCTTCTCCCTAGAGGTTTTCAGAGTCTACCTTTAACGATACAAGTAGCTGCTTTAGTTTGGCAAGATTGATGTCTATAGGTGAGGAACTATAAAGGAAACTTCAGATGGCCCCAGATCTCCAGTCCTTTCGCCGCGGCCTCAAAACACTCCTTTTTCAACTGGCTGACCTGGACTGACAGGGATTTAATTATGTTTAATTTTTATTTTAATTATGTTTACAATTTTTAACTCTAATTTTTAATTTATTTTAATTTTTAATTTTAATTTATTGTACAGAGGCCTTTAATTTTAATTTTATCTTAATTTCTGTATTTATTGTATATTATTGCTGTTAGCCGCCCAGAGTCCTTCGGGAGATAGGGCGGGATATAAGCCCCATTAATAAATAAATAAATAAATAAACTGCTTGGAAGAAAGCAGTGTGTCTTTGTTTGTGGAGCTTCGTAGGGACATAAATTTTTAAGTAAACTTAAAATCCTCTCCCCGAACCCCCAACGTGGATGAAGAAAGAGAAGTTTGGAGAGAAGGAGAGCAAGCCAGACCACACAAATAAATGGGAATTTGATGGTGGGGGCAAATGATTGTTCATAATGTTGCAATGTAACATTCATATGGGCACATACTGTATGTATATAAGGGAAAGGGCTTGTACCAGAACATCACAATGCACATCGCACCATTCTGACCAAATATCTGGGGTTGGAGAGAGCAGAAAGAATGGCTTTGAGGGCAGGAGGAAAAGTACCCATCAAGTATTGATCAGATAAAAGGAGCCCGATTCCCAAGCAAGAATATAATGTGACTAAATGTAACAGGCAAGTTCTTCCCAAGTTTATACAATGATGGAGAGAGGGAGGAGGGAGAAGGAGGAGGGAGGCCCATTCAAAGTAGCCAGATTTTGTTATCATAACTTTACGGTAAAAGTAGTATTGACCTACATGGCGCTGACTTCCTAGTCTCAGGGCTCTGACAGGATTCTGTGGATGCCTCTTGCTAAATTTGGCAGGTAATTCAAGAGAGGACCTAGCATTTTCGTTCTGTCTAGCAAGATCTTTTTTCAAATTGCACCCTTGAAAGCTGTCATGCTGATATTATACTGTTTGTGTTCTCTTGAAAAAGGGCTTTGCATCTCTCTGGCAGCAATCCATATTCTAAACACATCTGAAGCTGTGCAGGTATGAATGTGATTAGCACCCAAGAGCAGAGAAGCCACTATGAGGGTGTTAGAACTTCAGAGGTCTCCTTCTATTTTCCCATTCTCTATTGCTACAATGCACTAAATCCAATCTGTCTTACCAAGCCTTACTTTTGACCAATTAAAACTAGCTCATCTGCCCTGATTAATCCACAACTCATATTTTTAAAAAGGTATGGCTGATTAATTTGCTGATTATGAAGCTTGAGTCTTATTTTTTTTTAATCCTCCTCCTGTTGATGCCAAATAGTAAACACTAAAGTATGCAAAGCAAGAGAAATCATGCAAATGCAATCAATTTGCATAATTCAAACAGGTTGTAGAACTCGGCTATCCCTGCCAAGAGCTGGGGTTGTTTTGGCACTGGCATTTTCATACATCTATTTCTTTATTTTTAATTGCAGAGCAGAAATGGTCCCGCACAGAAACACCTGTGCCCTGCTTGCAGCACAACGTAATCGACTCAAAATCACAGTGACAAGATGAGTGCTGGATGTTGTAAGGGTGTTGCCGATCTAATCTTTTCCAGTCGTTGAACTTACCCTATTGTGCAACCAGCCTCTGCTTCGATTGTCCAGACACAGTTGAGATTGTGATCATAGGGCGTTGGAAACCCTGGAGACAGGATTCTTCCTGAAGACTCACCTCGAATGCTGCCCCCACACTCAGCTGAAAGAAGCCACAAAACAATTCAGCAACTGAACTCTAAACATCCTTTGCTTCTTCCTTTGGGGAAGACTTTACTTTTGCTCCCCATTCAAGTAAGAGATTCTAGAGAAAAGAGGCTACAGAAAATATAGAACATCCAACTACTATTATCATTCGGGTACCCACCATATATTAGAATTACAGCTTCATAATTTCCTTTGACCAAACTACCTGGGGGTTGATGTGTGTTGTGCTTCCACACACTTGAAAAGTGTCAGATTAGTGTACACACAGAGATAAGGGAGGGGAGCCCATCAAAATAAGGCCAAAAGCAGATTTGGCTGAATTTGGACAACATTCTTAAACTCAACTGTTGAAGATCTAAAGCAGTGTTTCTCTTGGCGCTATAAGCATAATAAATAAATGAACCTTGGCAACTGTAAGATTTGTGGACTTCAACCCCCAGAATTCCCCAGCTAACATGCTAGTGCAAGATGCATGCTAGGTGGGGAATTCTGGGAACTGAAATCCACAGGTCTTAGATTGCCATGGTTGAGAAGCACTGATATTTGCAAAATTTCTAAATATTAAGTATTTTGTGACTTAGCATTTTGGACATGACAGACCCTTTGATTACTTATGATTCTATGTATCAGGCAACAGAAGAAGAGTGAATTTAGCAACCTTAAATTAGTTTTATGCATTGTGTGAATATAATGGAATCAATTTTAAAACTATATCCATTCTATCCATATTCACCTACAGCTACAGTGATTATATTTTCTTGGAAAAAATAAAGACAAACCTGAAAAGGGGCAAACCTGAAAGAGGTTCAAAAGGATAATTTTTATTAATTGTTTATGTCAGCAAATTTTATTTACAAAGGAAAATTCAAGAGCAAAAGTAAGAAAAACTTTATGAGAATGCATAGCTTAATAAAAATTAGCTGTCTGAAATAAAAGACTATCCTTTATAATAAAGGAAATATTGCCACTCTAACTTTAGCTGTCCTTTCTTTTTAGAAGATATACATGTAGGTAATCCTCGACATACGACTATATTTGAGCCTAAAATTTATGTTGTTAAATGAGACATTTGTTAAGTGAGCTTTGCCCAATTTTATGACCTTTCTTGCCATAGTTGTTAAGTGAATCACTGCAGCTGATAAGTTGGTAACTTAGTTGTTAAATCAATCTAGTTTCCCCATTGGCTTTGCTTGTCAGAAGATCACTAAGGGTGAACAGATCGCATAACCTCAGCATACAGCAAGGGTCATAAATATGAGTCAAGTTACCAAGCATCTGAATTTTGATCCTATGATCTTAAGCATGCTGCAAAGGTCATAACTGTGAAAAATGGTCATAAATTGCTGACTGGGGTATTCTGGGAGTTGAAGTCCACACAGCTTAAAATGGCTACGTTTGGAAAACACTGACTTATTCAGACAGCCAAGAGCTAGCAACCAAGAGGTGGCTAGACAATTCTCGATGCTCATTCATTGCCAAATGGTGAGAACATGACATGACGACAAAAGGAAGACTGGATTTGTGCCCTCGATATGTACTAAAAGAGAGAAACCGACTGCATCTTGTATTGATTGACTCATTAGCCTGAAGGTTATTGGAAAAACAGTAGTATGAATGCTGAAAAGGAAATGGTAGGAATTAAAGCTATTGTGCCCATTTGGACAGGTGAAAAAGATTAATAGGTAATCTTCTGCAGCAATCCTGCCATTGATCCTGATCCATTTGTAAAGGTGGTACTTTGTGCCCCTAATTCACCCTAAGAAGCCTTTAGATTAGAACCGTATTTGTCAGGCCCCAAGAACTAAGGACCTCATGTGGAGTGACTTCTGAGTAGTTCCTTTATTGTTGTTCTCCTACAAACAATTACCTGCAATAACTATAGATATGAATTGCTAGGGAGGGCCCAACCTTGCTCTCTTCCTGCCTACCAGACATTCTAAGCTCCACTGGCACTCTGTCTTCTGGGTAAAAGTCCCTCTTTCTTGCAATTCTGGACTTATATTCCAATAACTTCTCAGCCATGCATTCAATTATTTAACAATTTTATCACGTTAAGCTTTCAATTTAGTAAGAACATTTAAATTTTTCCCCCCTGAAGATTCCAAAAACTATGGGTGGCTTTGGGACATAAAATTACACAGCTAAACCAACTGGTCGGCCATCCCCTTAACAGCTATGCCAAATATTTGGGGAGTGACTATCACACAAGAGGGAGGAGTCATACCTACGCAGGTGGGGAGAGGCTGGTCCCAGGATCTTCGCTCTCCAGTCAAGCAAGTAAGCACACGGCTTCCGCGTATTGTGTAGCCAGGATCACAATTGAAAGAGACGGAGCTTCCTGCAAAATGTCCCTCATCGTGGACTTTATAACCAAACTGCGGGATACCAGGGTTCTCACACTTGATTAAATCAAAACCTGAAATCAGGAATAAAGGCAAATGGTTAGAAAGGAACCCCAGTCTTGTCTCAGCTGTTGCTTTAGCAAAGAACTGTCAATGGCTGATGAAATTCCTTTAGAGACTTCCAGGATGTAGTCCAAGAAAAGGCATCCAAGAACATTCAACCTTGCAGTCTTTCTAAAGTGCCAGGACTAATGTGAAGCATCCAAAGGAAAAGACCCAGGGAAGTGGAGGTATTTAAGAAGCCAGAGGAGAAATGCTGCAAAATAGCAAGGAATAGATTCCTCTTCAAAATAGGTTTGTTATTTGCTGATTCTGAACCTTATGGATCAATCTGATGGATTGGTTGGAAACAGATGTATTGAAGGCTGTTTCTTGTGTTAGCCTATTTCAGTGGAGGTAGTGATCTGTAATTTTTCAAAAGAGGGCTTAACAACCTGATGTGAGTAGAACAATAGACATAGAAAGATGGGAAAGTGTGTGAAGATTAACACAATGATATTTACACAGACAACTTGTAATGAAAAATGTGCTCTTAACATGAAACAGATACAAATCGTTTCCTTTTGAAGGTTTAGGTATGAAAAATAAAACCTCATCAAAAGATCTGGCATTAGCTTGGCTTCCATCTAGACACCTTTACTTGCCAACTAATTATCCTTAAATGTTTGGAGCAGTAAAATGCCCTGATCCTTTTCCCCAGTTGTAGGATCAGCTGCCTCCATACTCACTAGAAAACTGCAGCTCAAAACCTTGATCCGTGCCATTTCCATCTGTGATGAACTCAAGCCACATCGAGCTGGAAGTGCTGTTGACATTAAGACCCAACATCTCCACACGGCTGAAGGAGCCCAGCAGGCGAGCTGAGTTATTGTTGCCATCATAAATCTTGAAAAAGAGGAGAAAAGAAATAAGAAGATGAATTTCTCTGCTCATCTGCTGACCATCTACCTTTTGTCTCTACAAAGTCAACAGTTTTGTTCATTTGGTACTCTGGTGATGGGTGGAACATTCCTCATTGTCCCATGCCTTTGGCCTGGGCACTGTGACATGAAAACAGTGTTGACTTTTCTTTTGAAGAGGGAGGGCATGTTGCATTGGTAGCCACTAGGCTGTGAAAAATATCAATTTGCCTTTGTCAAACACAAAGAATTAGGACTATCAGTTTGATTGCAGTATAGACAATTTAAAAGGTAAAGGTAAAGGTTCCCCCGCACATGCGTGCTAGTCGTTTCCGAATCTAGGGGCCGGTGCTCATCTCCGTTTCCAAGCTGAAGACCCAGCGCTTGTCCAAGGACGTCTCCGTGGTCATGTGGCCAGCATGACTAGACGCCAAAGGCGCACGGAACGCTGTTACCTTCCCACCGTAGTGGTCCCTATTTTTCTACTTGCATTTTTACGTGCTTTCGAACTGCTAGGTTGGCAGAAGCTGGGACGAGTAACAGGCGCTCACTCTGTTACGTGGCACTCAGGATTCGACCCGCCAAACTGCCGACCATTTGATCGACAAGCTCAGCGTCCTAACCCACTGAGCCACTGTGTCCCTGCATAGACAATTTATTCAAGCTTATAAACAAGAATCTGGTCAAGTGAAGTTCAACACTAAATTGGTGCCAGATGAGGGTTAACAGAATTCAGGTGGGGTTGGACTTGGATCTCTTCTGGCAACACAAGGACTCTAAACTGATGATGCATTTAACTCTGCCCCCAGCTCTGCCTGCTTTTCTCCTACATCCTTGCATTCAAAGCATCTGTATTCCTGCAATGTTTCAGTACATGATGGTCTCTCAAAACATGAAGTTGTTTCCCTGGATTATTGTGAAACTTCCAACAAGTTTGTTTTGAGCTCAAAATTCCACCCCAATGTCCCAAAACCGATTTCTTGCTCTTAAAATGACAATGTTACTCTTTGATTTAAAATGTTCTGCATGCTAACAATAGCCACCCATTAGAATAGAATAGAATAGAATAGAATAGAATAGAATAGAATAGAATAGAATAGAATAGAATAGAATAGAATAGAATAGAATAGAATAGAATAGAATAGAATAGAATAGAATAGAATCTGGAAGGGACCTTGGAGGTCTTCTAGTCCACCCCCCTGCTCAAGCAGGAGAACCTATACCATCTCTGACAAGTGACTGTCTAGTCTCTTCTTAAAAATCTCCAGTGACGGCGCGCCCACAATTTCTGGAGGCACGCTGTTCCACTGGTTGATTATCCTCACTGTCAGGAAGTTTCTCCTTAATACCAGGTTGCTTCTGAGAAATTTAGATTTCCCAGAATGTATCTGAGAGGTATGATTGGCAGTATAAACCTGGCAAATGACTAAATCAATGCAGATGTTGGAAAAGCTATCACAGTTGCCACTATCTCCCCCTCTAAACAATATCTCAGAAAATAACTATTTCATTCAGTTAACAAAATGGGTGAATAAAACAATTACATCATTTTTTATTTATATACTATCTCAATCAATGAACCAACATTTCTTTATGGTCCAAGACCAAACACAATGACAACTTAGCATGCAATTACAGTATCTATAAAAGAAAAAAAAATAAAAATAGAGAGAAAATCCTATCCTAATACCTCCAAAATCTTAGGTCAGAATGAATTAATTCTGTAAATTGCCTCCAGAAGTGCTCTCTTCTGCAGCTTTTCATGGGAATGAAAGGTTAAAAAAAGATGACCTTTTAAAAAAAATGTCTCTCAGCTTCATTATTTATATGCATTTCAGTTAAAATGACATTAAAAGTGTTTTATCAGTTTCCTGATTAATTCGAGACTGTTTTCTTTTATTATTTTATCCAGCTTTCTGAACTCAAGGCATCTTAGAATAATATGAAGAAATGTAAAACATAGAATTCCCTTGTAACATCTTCACAAAGACTTGGTTCTTACTTTTACTTCTTATTTGGGTGCTGTTCTCACATTCAAAACTGCAAGACATATGTAGAACGTCCTTGGAAGGAGGTTCAAGTTTGATCCTAATTTTCATCAAAAATGACAATTTGGGACAATCCAACCATAAGATCTTTTTTTGGTGTTAACAAACAAAAGTCATATTCCATTAAGACACTATCTGATTTGAAATTGTTAATAAAACATTTGTAAGTCCCTAAAGTTCCTAAACCTACAGTCACTTTATAATTCTATAGTTCAAAACGTACTATGATGACTGTAGGAAACCTATTTTAATATATCAAGAGGCTAGAAAATTTTTAAATATTATATTAATATTGCACCTTTTTAACATGTGATTCATTCAATATTTTTTTCCCTGTTGGTTGAACAGTTGAGAAGATGTGTCCAATGGGATGGGTTTCTATTTCTGCAAATTGGGACACTGACACTGATTTTGGGCACCTTCAATGCTGACACTCTCATGATTTGTTATTTATAAGGTTGCAAATAAAGTGTTGGAAGAATGAGGGCTAAAGATATTTATGTGAGGTTAAATTTGGAATTTAGTGAAGTATGAGGTGTGAGTAGCACCTAATAAGATTATTTGACACTGGCGGAAGCAGTCTAGCATACCCAAAATGAAAAGCTTGAAAACAAATGCATGGAGAAATGGTATGTAAGAATTTTACATTTAATGTAAAATTTGTGCTTGTATTTTATGGACATTAGGAAATCCTCAGTCAAAATCCTTCTGTATAGTCAAAGTTTTAATTCACGGTTTAAGACTTGAGATGTAGTATATTCAAAATGTATGCAACAAAATATGTATGGGTAACATTTTTTTTTGGTTCTTCTTTTTTTGTGTTTTCTCCCTCCTTAATTTCATTTCTGTTACTCTTGTTTTGTGTACAGCATATTTTTATTCATTGTTCTATCTGGTTATGTTTTCTTCTTATTTGTCTGTAATAGATTATGACACATTTGAAAAAGAAATCAGAACCCTTGACATCAATGTTGAACTCACTATTGTGAAATCTATGAAAAATTAATAGCTTGGGAAAATAAATGGCATTTTCCTACTTTCTGAGGTCCAGGTTGGGGAGGATAGGTCTCCATGAAGAAAGTCTGTAAGCCACAGGGAAGAAGTACATCTCCCAAAGAGCTCTGCATCTAGCACTCAGAACAACTTCAAAAAGTCCCTTCTCCTGATTTAAATACAGGGAGCCCTCAACTCACAATAATTCATCTAGTGACTGCCATAGTTTCATTACATACAGCATTAACCTTGTGAACTATCAAGCTTCCTCCTTCCGTTATATATTTAAGAGGGACAGTATTTAATATTTATTTGTTATGTATATGTAGGGATGTGGGTCTATATATATGTTGTATGTAGTATGGTCAGGTGTGTGTCATGTATGTGTCCCACTTTTAGAGCGGGCAACTAAATTTCATTTTTGATATGTGCCGTTGCGCCCATGGTAAAAAAACAAATGTCAATAAAGGTTATCTTATCTTATCTAAAGTTACAGTGGCACTGAGAAAAGAGACTTACCACCAGCTCTTGCACTTATAACTGACGCACCATCCCCATGGACACATAATCAGGAGGCTAAAACTTATAAGGAACGGTTGCTGGAATTGGGTATGTCTAGTGTCAATGCTGCAAACATTGACATGTTTTTGCACTGACAATATGAGAGGCAGCCTTTTGCTTTAACTGTTGGGTTCTGAATCACTGAAACGTGTGAGAAATGCAACCCGGATTTTTTTTTTTTTAAATTCCATTTATATCCCGCCCTTCTCCGAAGACTCAGGGCGGCTTACAAGCTTAGCAGTAGCCTTCATTCTATGTACATGCCTGCTTATTAGGGCTTTCACACACACACCCCAAGCGGCATTATTACAAAGTCAGCTTAATTGCCCCCAACAATCTGGGTCCTCATTTTACCTACCTCGGAAGGATGGAAGGCTGAGTCAACCTTGAGCCTGGTGGGATGCGAACCTGCACTAATTGCAGGCAGCTGGTGTTACTTAAGGAGGCATTAGCCCACTGCTCCACCAAGGCTCTGACAAGATAAGGGAGCTGCTTCAGAAGTGAAGTGAAACTTCCAGTGTTGAATTAATTGGTAAATGTGATTCATGACATGTAAATAAGGGAGGAAAATTCTGTATGATGTGGGGGTCAAGGGGAGGAGAATTTCATATTCTGGCATCCATCCATGAGTGCCAATGCTTTGTTTCATTATTATAGACTTTTTAGATAAAACAATGCCTGAATGTTGTTTGAACTGTCTCATTAATTGGAACCATGACATCTAGTCTAATTAAGAGAAGGACGAGGGGTGACAGGATAGCAGTGTTCCAATATTTCAGGGGTTTCACAAAGAAGAGGGAGTCAAGCTATTCTCCAAAGCACCTGAAAGCAGGACAAGAAGCAACGGATGGAAACTAGTCAAGGAGAGAAGCAACCTAGAACTAAGGAGAAACTTCCTGTCAGTTAGAACAATTAACCAGTGGAACAACCTGCCTCCAGAAGTGGTGAATGCTCCAACACTGGAAGATTTTAAGAAGAGACGGGACAGCCATTTGTCTGAAACGTATAGGGTTTCCTGCCTGAGCAGTGGGTTGGACTAGATGACCTCCAAGGTCCCTTCCAAATTTTATTATTATTATTATTATTATTATTATTATTATTATTATTATTATTATTATTATCATCATCATCATCATCATCATCATCATCAGATTTGGGTGCTTGGTAACCAACATGTATTTACAATAATCGGTGTGTCTTGGGGTCACATGACCTTCCCACTGGCTTCTGACAAGCAAAGTCAATAGGGGAAGCTGGATTTGCCCAATGACTGCATGATTCACTTAAAAACTGCAATGGTTTGCTTCACAACCGTGACAAAAAGATCATAACACTGAGCACAAGTCACTTAACAATCACCTTGCTTTAAAAAAAAGAAAAAGAACATTCTGTTCTTAATTGTGGTTGTAAGTCGGTTAGCCAGACGGTTCTTTCCCCGGACAGGCAGTCTCTGAAAACAGTCAGATCCTGTCAGACCCATTTAGAGCTTTGAAGGTCTATACTAACATGGTACCTTAGGTTCAGTAGACAATTGATAGCTGGTACATATCTTTCATTACAACCATCATGTGATCCTGAACAGAGGCAGAAGTCTGGCCACCCCATTTTGCACCAATTGCTTTCAAGGATAGCACTACATAAAACATATTGCTATAGTCAAGATGGGTTGGGACAAGATGTGGATAATTGTCAGCATATTCAGCTGGCGCAAGAAGGGATGCAGCAGGCACAGAAGATTGCTACGTGAAGGCCTTCCTCACTTCAGATGCCAAGTGTTAAGTCAGTGAGGACACTCCCAGTCTGCAAATCTGCTTTTTCAGGCAGAGTGGAAGCCTATCCAAAGTAGGTTGAAGCTCATTTCTTGAGTTTAATATCCTCTTTACCTACAACATCTTAATCATGTTTGGATTTGGCTTCAGCTTCTTCTCTAGTCCAGCCCATTATCAAATTTAGAGAGTAAGGAACAACAAGCTGAGCTGTATTGAGGACATTCAAAGACCCTTCCAGTGGTGTAATGTGGGACTCCCTAAGTCTAAGCCTAGAGGTCAAACAACTGGTCACAGCCTGATAGAACAGACCAGTAGCATCCTACTTCAATATCCAAGACCCAGTTCCACTAGATAGTCCAGAAGGATACCATTATTGATAATATAAAAAGCCACCAAGAGACTTGAGGAAAGCAGCACAGTTCAGAAGTCCTGAAAGCAGTTGGGAGTCTAGGAACATTCCCAGATTACAGACCTACTTTTTCTGGGAAAGTACAACCCCATGCAAAATGTGGTCTGGGATTCAGCAGTTTTGGAATGCATTGGTTCTTATTTTCTTGTTATGTTGTTTAACCCTCATTTTTAATCCACTGGATGATTAGTCCTTACCTTGAGGACATCTCCAGCTTCCAAACTGAAAGCCCTGGCTTTGAGCTGAATTCCTTTTCCTGGCTGCGTCTGGATGGAATAGATACATTCATGGTAGTTGTTGTAGTTTAGGGGATAATTTGGAGATAATAGAACACCTTGAGTCCCAGTCACAGAGGAACCACATTCCGCTACAGAGAAAGAGGCAGAAGGATTGACGGTTAACAGATGGGAATATACAAGTGATATAAAAAGCATACTGTCTGGGTAAATACTGATGTGGGCCTATTGTGTTTTTCTTCCTACACATGGAATCTTGAATCTTGACTAAAGGAGAATATTTGTAGCTCAGAGTTGAACTAAGGGGTCCTTGGTGCTCTCTGAGCCTGGTTGTTTTCTTGCAACCAGGTTGTTAGGTTGTTTCATTAGCTAAACTAGGTAACATCATCAGTGCTAGACTACAAATTAAACATTGGATTACCGAAATAAAGAACCATCCTGTGAGTCAATCAGGACTCTCATGTGTTCTGCATTTGGACAGCATAACATAGTCTACTACTACATCCATATTGCTACCTTCTCTTGCTCTATTATCAAGCTGGTGTTAAAAAGATGGTGCTCTCCTACACAATTATAATGTAAGCCACCTAGAGTCATCTCTAGATGAGATGGGCAGTATGTAGGTTTATTAAATAAGTAAATATATCTCTGTACCCTGAACCCTGATATTGTTTTATCTTAGTTCTGCATCTCTTAGTTCTGCTATGGAGCTGAACACATCTAAAACTTCTCAAGTTTGTTGTATTCTTCCATGATATGTTAAAGCAGAAGACAAACCAGCCTTACTGTGAATTCCCAGACAGTGAAGCCAAGTTGGTATATTACACAAGAAAGCTGGAAATCTAAAATCGGTAAGCAGCATTTAAAACATCAATTTCAGTGTCTTGATGAATTGAAATATAAGCAATCCCAATGGAGCAACACTTCCACCAATGCTAGTAATAGTTAAGTAATACTATAACCCACAGCTGCAAAGGCCATTTCTGCAGCCTCCAGAGCACTCCTGCCTCACTACAATTGCCAGTGAGATTTTCTCATTTTTTTATGGCTGGAAATAACACAGACAAAATGTCATTTGTCTGAAAAATATTGCTAGTTTAAAAAACAAAATCTGAAAATGATTCATAAAAATCCTCCCTCTGCAGGGGTGTCCAGAGGGCTGTTGGAGGAGAGAGTACAAGAGTCAAGATGTTGTGATAGATACAAAAAGGGATGGGGTTTTGACTTTTTTGACCACTCCCTTCTTGTCTCTGCCACATATATGTTAATTATAGCTCATATGGATGAGAAAGTTGCAGGGTTCTCTGGGACAGCAAGCAGCAGGTACCCATAATTCTAAGTCTAGCTCAGGGGTAGACAACCTTGGCTCTTTTATGACTCATGGACTTCAACTCCCAGAATTCCTGAGCCAGCATGGCTCAGCATGGAAACCTCTCCCATTCCCCTCAGCATAGCTGGCTCAGAAATTCTGGGAGTTGAAGTCCACGAGTCATAAAAGGGCCAAGATTGCCTACCCCTGGTCTAGCCTATCACCAAAGAAGTTTCAGTTAGAAGAATCTGGCTTCCAGATGTTAGGAGAATCTCTATTGTGATTCTCTGCAGTACACCAGTTCTACCCTTAAAAATGTATGTCCCAGTATAGGAACCATTTGGAGATAGATATTTTGGCTTCAATCTCATATTTTTTCCTAAATTAAATCTATTTTTCTACTGACACAGTTTGGAGTCACAAACAACAGAATCACGCTGTGGGCTCGTTTGCAACTTAAAGAAAGATGTCCATGTATTATTTAACAGATTTAGATCCTACCTTTATTTTGGTACTCAAAGTGGTATACATAGTGTTCTCTCCTTCTACGTTCCCAACAATCACCACCTCAGGTGGTAGGTTGGACTGAGAGAAGATGACTGGCTTAGAATCACTTAGCTGGTTCTGTCCTTTATGAAGGATTACCACAGTGCATCCCTTAGCACCATATGGGAACTCAGTTTTCTGCCTTCTTCAGCAAACCATGGTTACAATGAACCATGCCTTAATGCAGTAAGGGAACTCCATCTTTCTGTGAGCTAAACATGGTACAGACATATATTACTTGGAATCTGGGATTGTTCTGCAGAGTTGCATCTGGTTCACTCCTCTTTCTTTCTTTCTTTCTTTCTTTCTTTCTTTCTTTCTTTCTTTCTTTCTTTCTTTCTTTCTTTCTTTCTTTCTTTCTTTCTTCTTTTTTGACATTAACCATGGCACAGGGATTCCCTGTCCACTTGATTAATCAGCCTTAGCACAAAATTAAGATTTGCAGACCAGATTTAACAAACTCCCAACGATTAATTTAAATCTCCACCATTGGGTTTACCTAAAATTAATAACTGGGTGCTTGTTAAATCTAGTCTGCAAATCTTAATTTGTGATAATGAAAGGGTGACTTAGATGTTTGTGCAGATGTAATGTTGCCTGTACTCCATGTCCTGAGTACTTGGCTTTGATTATGTTTCCCCCCCCCCATCTCTCTAAAGTCAAAGGATAATCAGGCACATGGACTGTCAAGTTTCCGACATATGGGCTTTTCAAGTGATTCTGAGGCATTGTTTACCTTTTGATAACAGCTGTGAGGTTATTGATAGGGCAATATTGGAAGAAGGATTGTCTGCCTACTATAGAGGAGTGGACGCTTAAAGTGTCAAATCTAGCAGAAATGGCTAAGATTTCTGCTTACTTGAAAGATCATTCACAAGAGAGATACATTTCGGTTTGGAGAAGATGGATAGATTATATTCAGAAAAAAATATGGGACTAAAAAGTTTCATTTAGTTTATGAGTAAATTTTATTGTTATAATTTAATTTTTTTCTAGAAGTTGGGTATTTTAGAGTGTTGGTAATTATGTTAAAGGCGGGTTAAAGTGTATTATGTATTTGGTTTTTTATATAGTTGATTAATGTTAGTTAGATTATGATTACTATATATTTGTAACCCTGTAATCAGCTTTGGGAAGTGGGGGAGGGGGGGTTTAGGGGGGGTTGGGAAGGGGATAATATTTATTTATTTATTTAATACTATTTCTATACCGCCCTTCTCCCGAAGGACTCAGGGCGGTGAACAGGGCAAGAATATTGTAACCTTTTATAAAACTTTTCAATAAAAAAAGTCCTTTATTAGCCTAATACACCGGCAAATGCTTGCTCGAAAGAAGCTGCAATCTGAAATCTCCGCCCCTTGCACAATATATTAAAAGACATTTCTCCACCTTTCTAATTTTGTCATTAATCATATTCTCCAATTAATTTAAAGAATCAGCTTCCCTTCTGTTAGAAGAACTGCCAAAGTCTTATCTTCTTTAGAGAGACAAATGGCCTTGAAAGTGCATTCCTACTCTTCCCTCCCCCCAACTTTTAAACTAAAGCAATACACAAGTCTTAAAGCAATACACAAGTTTAACATATGAAATAGCTCCTTCTTCATCTCTTGTCAAGCAATCACATTCGATGTTAGCAGCATTGACATGGACAGTGCAAACTATCATAGGACCAGCAATTTTAGGCTTCTGCTCCTGTTAATTCACTCATCCATCTCCTAATGCTTCCCACAGACCAAAACCAAGAAAGGCTAAAGAGCTTGCCCAGGGTATGTTCTGATACACTAGACTGCCCAAGCAAAATTAAAGCACGTGACCACCTACCAACACACCTTGGCAGTGGCGAACTCCACACACGCCGTCGACCGCCCAGGCAAGTAATGCTGAAGACACCTTCCAGTCGGTACCCAGGGAAGCAGGAGAAAGTCAAGATGTCCCCCACACCAAACTGAAGACCTTTGCGGATGCTGTAGATCGGCACTTCAGGCTCATTGCAAGGTTCCAAGTCGTATTCTGATGGGTAGAGAAACACAAGCAGCCACTGGACATTACCCCAAAATAGAAAACGTATACTTTTAAACACAATTCACAGACATGAGCATTTTTCTCTCTGTGTGTGTCTCTTTCTTTTAGCCTCTCCCTGACATTAATAACTTTCCATCTCCCCCGTTCCTGCTCCCGCCCCCCACCCCCATCTTTTAACTGGGACATAATGTTTTGGATTTTATATTAACTTATTTATGTTTTTAATTTATACAGTATTATTTTTTTATGATTGTAAGCTACCCAGGATTGCCTTGAGGTAAGATGGGCAGCCTATAAATTTAATAAATGAACAACCAAACAACAAACAAACAAATAAAAATTTAAAAAACTGCCATGTCCAGATTTCCTGGAAGGTGGCAACCATTTTCTTGACCATACAATATTGATCTTCTCTGCACATGACAATCTGCCTTGAGAAGGCCTTGATAATCATTCACAGCATTTTTATTTGGGGTGGTGGTGGTGGTGGTGGAGAGGAACAGGTTGTGATCCAATCTGATAAAATAAAACATGCTTTCCAATCTTCACTCTGAGGAGAAGAGAAAGCCGTGATGCACTTGCACTCCTTTAATGTCAAAGTAACCCAAAAGAAGGTCCTTTTCACTGTCCAATTCTCCTCCTGGCGGCAATTTGCAGCTCATCATTTCGCAAACACCAATTTCCACACATCACTCCACGAGAAGAAGCTAATCCCATGGATTTTCCTCCTACAGGTATCTGTGCCCAGCAAGGATGAGTACTAATCCTTGAGAAATAGTTGAAAAATTTATCTTCTCCCCAGATTTCTAAGGAAGCATCCCTCCTGTAGCTCTGCCTACCAATTTGGTGGGGAAATTTGAAAAAAAAAAACATTTCAAATGAAAAACCTAGGCCAAAAAAGTATTCTGTATGAACCCTTTCCCAGACCTACTTGAAAACACGGAGGTTAAACGTTGAGTCTTGCTATATGCAAATAATAATAATAATAATAAGTTGGAAGGGACCTTGGAGGTCATCTAGTCCAACCCCTTGCTCAGGCAGGAATCCTTATACCATTTCAGGCAAACGGCTGGCCAGTCTCTTCTTAAAAACCTCCAGTGTTGGAGCATTCACCACTTCTGGAGGCAGGTTGTTCCACTGGTTAATTGTTCTGTCAGGAGGTTTCTCCTTAGTTCTAGGTTGCTTCTCTCCTTGACTAGTTTCCATCCGTTGCTTCTTGTCCTGCCTTCAGGCGCTTTGGAGAACAGCTTGACTCCCTCTTCTTTGTGGATGCTCTCTTAGTGAGCAATTCTTCTTCAGCTTCTCCTTTAACTCTGCTAACTTTGCTGACTTTTGGCTTTGCTAGAAATAAAACTAAGCCTTTGCGGTGCTAATTCCTCCATATTAATGTGTCAGTGCTGATCCCACTGGGAAAATGTCTCCTCTATTTTTAGCCAGAAGTACATTTTAGCTGAGTTACAGCAAATTATCAGCCTTTTCACTTACTGGTTGTTGTTGTTTTTTGTGTGTGTCAGTGGTCAGTGTTCTTTTTCTAATGCACTTTTATATAACTGTATCTTCTGGTCCTGGAATCAGTATTTAATGTTTTGTTATTTTACCAGCCCTGGTTCATAACATATTACAAATATGATCACAAAACTGGCAAACAAATAATGCAACAGTTGCAGTGGAAACCAGACCATTATACATCTATTGAGCATGGTAGGGCTACAATTGCTTATTGTTTGCTACCAATCAAGATGGAAAAAAATATAGTAAAACGTGCCTTAGATTGGAACAAATCGGTACTCATTCATTAAAAAAAAAAGAATTTAAAACTGCCCATCCCGGAGAACACAGTCAATATTAGAAGCAATCTTTCCCTATAGCTTCCCTAAATTTTATTTCTTAGATCTGGCATTAGATCCTCTGTCGTATGTGACACAATATATTTTAAAATGCTAACGTTGTTATAATTAAAATGAAGTTGGTATGCTGCAATGGAAGGCATTGCCTTCAGGGTCATCATTATTTCTTTAAAATAATAATAATAATAATAATAATAATAATAATAATAATAATAATAATAATAATAATAATAATAATAATAATAATAATAATAATAATAATAATAATAATAATAATATATTATTATTATTATTATTATTATTATTATTATTATTATTATTATTATTATTAATTTTATTTGTATACCGCCCTTCTCCCGAAGGACTCAGGGCGGTGAACAGGGCAATACATATTAAAAAACAAGATACAAAAATTAAAAACGATTAAACAAAATGCCCATGAATAAATTAAAACACATTAAAAAGTAGGTTAAAACAGATTAATAAAACCCAAGGACACTTTGCTGATGAGGAGAGGAGAGAGAAAAATAAGATGAGGGTTGAGAGCAAGGATCCTTGTGGATTAGACAGAGGAATAATCTGGAATAATCTCATTAATCTGCCTGCTGGTTATTTGCTGCTTTCTGACTAAACCCACTGTGGTAGCCATGTGGTCAAAATGTCAATTCTACTCACTGTCTCAGACTTCTGTTTTAGTTTTTAAGTAGAAAGAGTGTTGTACAACACGGGATGGATGTAAGAAGAGAAGGCCCAACATTCATAGTGGTTTATGACTGACTAAGATTGTCATAAACCAAGGAGAGCCCAGGACTGCTCAGTATTTTTTTTTACTTAGTGTTGAGTATCTAGAACAGAGATGGGGAACTATGGCCCGTTTATGACTTGTGGACTACAACTCCCAGAATTCCTGGTTCAGGAATGGCTGGCTCAGGAATTCTGGGAGTTGAAATTCACCAGTCATAAAAGGGCCATAGTTCCCATCTAGGACATGTCTCTCCAAGGTATCTTTTTTCTTGTCTCCAGTGTATGGAGGCTCATGACGTATTTTGGTGATGAAAGAAGACCTGGCCAGGGTAGTTACTTACTTCTCAGGTACCAGCCCTTACCTGAAAAAGTGATGTTGAAGCCTTCATAAGAAATGGAGAAGTCAGAGATGAAGCGGATCTGAGCAGAGAAATTCCCAAAGAGTCCAGCGCTGAAAGGAGCAGGTAGGTGGGAACCAGTGAGCTGTTTCAGAGGCTGACTGAAGCTGCCATTTTCAGTGATCAACAGGTAGTCATGACCACTCTCCAAGTGGAAAGTGTGGAAAGTGAAGAAAACACCTGGAGGTGATTAATCAGAGAACAGAAATCACAGAACCACCAAATTCTACCATGCACAAAATCAAAGTTCAATAGCATTCTTCATTTGGCAAAGCATCAGCTTTATAACATGAAAGAAAGAAAGAAAGAAAGAAAGAAAGAAAGAAAGAAAGAAAGAAAGAAAGAAAGAAAGAAAGAAAGAAAGAAAGAAAGAAAGAAAGAAAGAAAGAAGACTGCAGAGGTTGTGCAAAACATCAGCAAAACATATTAACACTGGAAACTTTAGGATCAAAATAGATTTGATACAAGGGACATAGAAGAAGTCTGTTTAAAGCATTAATGTAATAACGGTGGAAAGAATGGAAAGGATCTAGATTTGATCAGAAGAACAGTTGCACAATATGACTCCGATATTTCTCCTTGTATTATACCCAATTTAGTGGCTTCTCAAGCAATCCTCTGGATTTGGAAACCACAGAAAACTAGGGACATAGTTTTCAAAACAAAGAGAACAAAACGCAATAAGTCTAAGATAGCCATCATGATGAACTCTGCACTTTCAATTATGGTGTGCTTTCTTTCCATCCCTGTGGGAATCACAGAGAACGCAAAAACACGATTCCAACTCTATCAGAGTTTTATCAGCTGGCAGTGGGACCATCAACTTGAGAGAAAACAAATGGGTAGAAACCTTTAACTCAGAAAAATGAGTCAGACTCAGGGAACTCAGGGCATCTTATTTTGTTGTAAATATGATATAGTAAAACTGCTTAGCTCTATCTGGAAGTTCCCATTGAGAGGTTATCTGGTGGATGAAATGCCCTCTGATGGTGCTGTAACTTGCACATGAAATGAATGGTCGTCAGTATTGATTTCCTTTTCTTGGATCTTTGGGGATACCTCTGAATCTTAAGTTTAATTATCTTTGTTGGACTCCCAAGACCTATTTCAGACACCGTATGTAAAGACCTAGCTCTCTGGGAAAGGCTGTAATGCTGGGAAAGGTGAAAGGAAAGAGAAAAATACAACAGTAGCAAAGTGGATAGTTATAGTAGCCATGAGTGCTTTAATGGAAGAGCTGAAGGATCAGGTTAGGGGCAGATTGTCTTAGAGAACAATCTATGGGATGCCTAAAAGTGAACAATGACTTTGTGGCACTTAATCAGTTAATCAATCAAGACCTCTAAAGTCTGTTCCTGGTTTATTAATTCTCGAGAGTCCAGTCATTTCCAGCTAGGTGCTCCATCACTGAAGGTTTTTAAGAAGAGTTTGGACAGCCATGTGTCTGGAATGCCATAGGGTCACCTGTTTGGGCAAGGGATTGGACTGAAGACCTCCTATTATTCTATATTCTATGTTCTATGTCCTTCTTTCAGCTTTGATATTTTTTTGGGTGTTGAACTGTACATCCCTTGTAAGATTTTTTTTATTACCGTATTTTCCGGCGTATAAGACGACTGGGCGTATAAGACGACCCCCCAACTTTTGAGATGATTTTCAAGATTTTTCGTCTTATATGCCGGAAAATCAGTGAGCCCGGGAAGGCACGCCCTCCCCTCTCACTGTGGAGGAAGCAGGGCAGGCTGGCATCTGGCAGGAGCCAGCAGGGCAGTCCTGCACACGCGCGCACTCCAGCTACGTGTGTGCAGGACTGCCCTGCTGGCTCCTGCCCGATGCTCTTCCCTCTTGAGGCAGCATCCCCGAGGACTCCTTAGGAGCTGGGGAGCGATGCTGCCTCAAGAGGGAAGAGCGTCAGGTGGGAGCCGGCAGGGCAGTCCTGCACACGCGCAGCCAGAGTGCGCGCGTGCGCAGGACTGCCCTGCTGGCTCCCGCCAGACGCCAGCCTGCCCTGCTTCCTCCACAGTGAGAGGGGAGGGTGTGCCTTCCTGGGCTCACTGATTTTCCGGCGTATAAGACGACTGGGCGTATAAGATGACCCCCCAACTTTTGAGATGATTTTCATGGGTTAAAAAGTCATCTTATACGCCGGAAAATACAGTATTTCAATTCATATCACTGTAGTTATTTCATCTGCTTTGTGAAATATCCTGTTTTGTAAATGGTGAAATTGATCACTAAGGTTTCTTCTCAGTTGTTGAGGACAGGGGTAGGCAACCTTGGCTTTTTTATGACTCGTGGACTTCAACTCCTAGAATTCCTGAGTTGAAGTCCATGAGTCATAAAAGAGCCAAGGTTGCCTACCCCTGGTTGAGGAGCAAACCTTTCATAGAGGAAGTTCACATTCATTATTAGATATAACTGGATGTGTAATTTTCAAATTATTGTAGAAACCTACTGGGCAGGATTCTATGTGGTCATGGTATTTGCTGTTCTTTATTTGCTCTCCAAAATGAGGACATCTGGCATTACAAACAGATCCCTGAATCCCTGGCTGAACCTCATCCTTGTCTTCTATTTTTAGTCAAAATTGAGCTAGAAAGAAGATTTGCTTACACTGGGTTTTTGAGTTGTTGCATTTTTAACAAATATACTAGGATTGTTTTCAGTGAAGCACTTTAGGGGGGGGGAAGACCATTATTTTTGAAGTGTAATGATACAACATATTAGTCCATAACTTATAGAAGTTCCCTTGAACACAGATAAAACAAAAGCAGAGAATAAGGAAACATGTTCACATTAAAATCAAACCTTGTGCTGAGTCAAAATTAATTGGAGCAAGCACTATGAAATGTGTCAGAAATATTTCTTATTTCTATCCAGTGTTGTTTGACAAATTGTGTTTTCTTCTGCACTGGTTGAGGAGTTGATTCTTTTACTGTTCTTTTTACTTTTTTATATGCATGTTTTTGTTTTCGAGCCTTGTTAGCCTCCCAGATTTATTTGATTACAGTGGACAATCATTTTAAAACAGCAGAATAAATAATTAAGTAAAAAGATGGCTGCGTCTTTACTGTTGACATCTTAATATAACCAGACTTAACCAGTTATACCGAGTGAGAAAGCTTCCACTTATTTAGCAATTCATATTTTATTTTATTTTACTTGCCACAGTCAAGATACTTTAAGTAGGTTAACATTTTTTATTTATTTATTTTTTATTTTAATTCCATTTATATCCCGCCCTTCTCCGAAGACTCAGGGCGGCTTACAAGCTTAGCAGTAGCCTTCATTCTATGTATATGCCTGCTTATTAGGGCTTTCATACACCCCCCAAGTGGCATTATTACAAAGTCAGCTTAATTGCCCCCAACAATCTGGGTCCTCATTTTACCTACCTCGGAAGGATGGAAGGCTGAGTCAACCTTGAGCCTGGTGGGATGCGAACCTGCACTAATTGCAGGCAGCTGGTGTTACTTAGGGAGGCATTAGCCCACTGCTCCACCAAGGCTGGTGGAGCCATTAAAACAGCCATGGTACAATATGTTAAGTAAACAATCTCCAAGAGCTAAAAATATAAATATATTTTATATATTAAAAATTTAAAACAAAAATCATAGAAAGAACCAGCAAAAAAAGAAAGAAAGAAAGAGAAAGAGAGAAAGAAAGAAAGAAAGAAAGAAAGAAAGAAAGAAAGAAAGAAAGAAAGAAAGAAAGAGAAAGATGGCATCGTTTAAGAATCAAAATCTTAAACAATTCTAAGTACTTTTCTAAAGGCCCTTGTATGGTAGGAGATGATTGAATTTCAAGACGACGAGTTCCATTGTACTGCTGCTGCAGCATAGAAATGACATCCAGGGGCATTCATTTCCCCTCCTAATAAAAGTGGGGATCTGCTGACAGATTCCTCTGGGACCCTAACAGGCAGCTCATCTTTTTTTTTTTTGCTCACATGATCCCTAATTAGCTAAGATCTCTTAGTGAAGGAGAAAATATGTTTAGTGGAGGCAGATGACGACAAAGTCTCTGGATTGTAAAGATAATATATTGATATACAAGGGGACTTTGGGACTTTTTGTACACCCCCTTCTTCATTATTCCAAAAGGCCAATCTTCCTTAACACCAGGAAAGGGTCATTTCATACCTCCCCACTTTTATCTTGCCTGCTATCTCCACTCTACCTTTTGGCAAGTATGTTGAAATCTCTTGTAGGCAGTTGTCAGTTTTGGGGTCTTAGAATAATGTGTAATTAAATGGAGATAATTCCCCCCACCCTGTCCAGATTCTCATCCAATACTCTCTGAATATAGGCAGCCTCCTTACAGGATTATTTCCACCTAGGTTGGTGATGCAATTTTCACAAGGAGTACTAGAGTCAAGGGTGGAGATTACCCAGGAGTGGAGAACTATAATGTATCAACTTGAGACCATTGGACCATCTAGCTTGAAGCTCTGTCTTCAAACAGCAACTGCCAGGGCAGAGATGCAATCCTTCTTAAGAGCTGATCAGTGACCAGGGACTACCATGAAGTGAGGCTGCTAACTGCAAACAACTATATATCAGAAATGAAGCCAAGAGCCTCAAGGCTTTGATAACGCAAGTTTTAGCAGACTAGAAAATTAATTCTAAGGGATAAGAGCTAAAGAAATGGACGTGCTTAGCTTCAGCTGGGTAAGAAGAAGAGATTTTTGTTTTCAAAGGAGGGGATGGCTCATTTTTCAAGGGAGAATAGGAGACACTGATATTCCTGATGTGTGAATGAGCCTCTTTCTGCCTTTCTAGAGCAGTGGTTCTCAACCTGAGTGAGTTCAAGTTGTGTGTTGTAGTAGTAGTAGTAGATATTATTATTATTATTATTATTATTATTATTATTATTATTATTATTATTATTATTATTATTATTATTATTATTATATCATTGAGTTATGATAATGGGAAGCTTTAAAATAATGGAAGGATGAAGTGTGTGGTGTGTGTGTGTGTGACTATTGTGCACACTTGCACAAAATCTTTCCCTTTAGAAGGATCAGCCTAAATTGAAAGTAGATAAGGTAGGCAGAAAGATGGAAAAGTCCAAATAGAGCTGTTATTCAAGATATTCAAGTACAACCATTCATCTGAACTCAGGTGTAAACACAGCTTCAATGATATAAGTTGATCCTATCCATAAGTATTCATGCACTATTCAAGTGGGAGATCTGACCGACGGAGGAGAGTCACATATTAAGCATGTGCTCAACCTTAATCTGCTGTCATGCCTCTGTTTAACCAGGATGTTAATGAACCTACATCTACTATAATGAGCAGACATTGATCATTCTTGCCAACTGACTTCTGGTTTGTTTTCTGGCACATGCCATTGCTCTTGGCTCAATTGCTTGGACTGTAAATTCAGTTCTTATAGATTAGTGATTAACTAAGTCTGTCACAGATAACATCAGAGTTCCTACTAGGTTAGTGGCATAGGTCATCTGCTTGTTGCATTTATGGTAGAGCTACCTACACCTTTTGCTTGTCCCTAACAGGAAGGGCAAGGTGAGATTGACTTAACATTTCTTCTAACCATTGGAACCAATTCATATCACTGGAAGGGCACAAGGAGCCATTGAAACAGTAAAAACTTGGTTAAAAAAGTGGTCAAGGATAAGCAGACATGGAATCAATAATATTTCACATTCTTTGTCCAGTTTTAGTCAATTCTTTTATTTTTCTTTGAACTTTCCATTAACCTGTCACAACAAATGGTTAAAGGCAGATCTATTGTTCTCTTTCTCCTCCAACGAATAAAAAATTATGCCCCACCTTTCTTTGCAATTAATTATGGAATGACTCCTTGATATGTCATATGCTAAACAAATAAAGTAAATATATCATGAGCCATGAACCATTATCCTAAGATATTTCAAATCATGAACAAATTGACTCCCCCCCCCCAATAGCAGGAGATTTCAGACATCTTCCAGTGCCCTTCCAGTCCAAGGAGATGACCTTTCTCCTGGTTTGGATTTTGGATATGGGTCAGGTTGTCTCCAATCCCTTTAGTTTTTCACTGAGACATTTTTAATAAAACTATTGAGGAACATTCTAGATTTTAAGGGAATTTCCTCAGGTACTAACAAACCTACCTGGCCAAATCATTATCTTGATCCTGAAGTAGTCCTGCTTCTAGATGCTTTAATCACCATTTTTTTCCTGATGTGAACTTATCATACATCTGCTATTATTATTATTATTTTTCTGTGAATCTTAAGCTTCAAGAGATAGCAAAACATGCCCTAGATTGGAACAAATTAGCAGCTGGCATGAAGTTACTGCTTTCTGACTAAACCCCTGTGATAGCCATGTGGTCAAAATTATGGGAATTTGAGCTGGGGGGTCCCAGGATTCCCATTTTCCCAGAATAAAGGGAAAAATATAGTGCCTGGGAGAAGTAGTAAACATGGAGCTAAAACACATTGTAAATTCCTGATAGCTGTCCAGGGTCCTGAAATTACTGTACGTGGTGATGCTTTGCATGAACTCTGCCTTGGAGGTGCCCAGAGCCTTTAATTATGCAGAGAAGTGGTTGCTGGATCAGAGAGTGGACCTGCCCTGTCTGATCTCTTTCTGACTTTATTGTCCTCTTCAGATTGCTGCCATGTGCTGCCAGGAAGCACATTGCAGACCACCCATCTGCATGGCCATAATGCATTCTGATCCCATAAGGCTGGTACCAGAGAGATCCTAGCATTTGCAAAATAAACTATTTATAAAACTGGGGCTGTGAAAGCATGTTGCCCTGCACAGCTTACAAATGCTGCTCACAAAGGGTGGCCAAAAGCCACACTTTGATCTGAACAAAAAGAAGGCCCCATTTGAATAACATTTTAGGAGCAGAGGATCAGGCTCTATGTGGTATGTGCCAAGTATTGCAGTAGGATAATGGGAAGCCTCTCATCAAAAGAAAGATTTCAGGGCTGAGTGGATTAATGAAGAGTAGATTGCTCTGCTCTGTGGGATATCCTGCACAGCATGTAACTCGTTAGTAATGTGTTGCACTTTTCAACAATGGGTTTATCTACCTTAATATAATTGGCAACACAGAATTGATTGATAACAGTTCCCATTGTCTTGATTCCTAGCAGACTAGAGGAATTGAACTATTGAAGGACGTTCAAAATTAACGTGCAATTTCTCTCTCTCTCTCTCCCTCCCTCCCTCCCTACATTCTTTTTTCCTCAGCCCTTTGGAGCACAATTTCTTCAAATTCCACTTTATGAAAGAACAGAGGAGCAGGAAAGGAAGCAGGAAAGAACTCCAGACAATCTGGTGAGTGGGAAAAAATGGACAATGTGTGTTCTGCCAAAATGCATACCAAAGAGATAGCAACCCAAGTCAAAAGAAAGAGGATTTAAGGAAATTTAGGTGGAAGGTATTACAAAGAGTGCTGGGAGACAGGAAGAAAAAAAAGAAGCAATTCAATACATAAAAAGGTAAAGATTCCCCCGCACATGCGTGCTAGTTGTTTCCAACTCTAGGGGCCGGTGCTCATGTCCGTTTCAAAGCCTAACTGCCTTCTACAGTTGCCTATTAATAAAAAAAATAAACATAATGTTTAATTACTGATGAGCCTCAAAGCAGATGACTATACTGTAGACATATTTTGTGTACTTTGGGGTTCCAAGAGTATGCCAAACATTTACCTTAGAAACAGAAGAGGTTATAGGAAATATCTAAAGATACATAAAGATGAAGCTTTTTTAATGATGTGAGGGGATCATCAAAAGAATGAAAAGTGGATCTAAACCATACTCTTAAGCTAAATTGGAATAGCAGCCTTCTTTGTTCTCGATTTTTCTATTTCGAGTTCAAATTTGCCTCCATGGAGCATAGTGGAATGATCACTCCCCTTCTTTTGCTTCTGTGTCTACTCTTTAGAGCATACCGAGATTCTTGTGGGGGTAGATCCTCCTCACTTTCCATGGGGGTATGTGATGAAAACATGGAAGAATCATAGGACTTACCTTTGCCATGAGAAGCTTCTATAATCCAAGTGCAGTTTAAATTATTGGGGTAGAAATCTGGAAAGCCTGGGGATAATACAGTGCCACTTGATCCTTGTATGTAGCCTCCACAGAGAGCTGAAAACCATCAGGAAAAAAGAAGCAGACATTAGAGTTCCAGCTGTGAAGAAGGGTCTCTCCTTAGCAAAGCCACATGCATCACCCCACACATTCTGCCTCCTTTCCCAAGCACATCTGGATGGCTAACTGTTGGTTTTCCAGTCATACCTAGACTACCTCTCATTGTAATCATTTGACAAGTATTTTCCCCTGCAGCTAATTCACTGGGGATCAAAGAACATTAGAATGCATCACTGGGAGTCTTGCCTGTTCCTAGCTTGCATGAATGCCATGACTCAAGACCTTAGCTATAAAATCTCTGCCTTTGTTCTGCATTTGTACACCCAAATTTTCTGATCAAATCCAAAAAACATAGAGCTGAACATAGCTCCAAGTCTGACTTGTCCCAAACAGAAGAACTGTGTTGGTCTCAGCCCTACATACTCCTTATCACCACCTCCTTCCTAGGACTTTTAGCAACAATACCCTTGGAAATAGTTATATTCCACCTGTCAAGCTTCAAAGAAACTTGTTCTGCTTCAGCCATTGTTGTTTCTTAGCTTGCCAACAGACTTGGGGGGGGCAAGAGAGGGGAGGATTGGAGTGCTCATTGCAGGTTTGAGTGGTCTATTATGAAAATCAAGGTCATTGGAGAGCCGTTGGCTGAGAACTGAAGATTTTTCTCATAACAAATGTCTGACACTTAGTTGGGGAATATGACCTGCACTATTAGGGAGGAAGGGAGGTCCTATACTTTTAACTTACTGCTCTGGTGTCATTTTAGCCAGTTAGTTTTCTATTCATCAGTGCCGATATACTGTACTCAATAAAGTTTTGCATTATTTATTTATTTATTTATTTATTTTAATTCCATTTATATCCCGCCCTTCTCCGAAGACTCAGGGCGGCTTACAAGCTTAGCAGTAGCCTTCATTATCATTTGGAATCTTGGCATAACCATTGTCCTATTGGAAGAGTTCAATTTTGTTTCTTTTTTCCTAACCAAAAAGATGTTGGAAACACCTTCCATTGCTTCTGGCTCTCCCTATTATCCTTTGGGGCTTCAGATACTTATAAAGAATGTTTGATAACCTCTAAAAATTACATGAAGGAAGATTTCAGGCAACTATAGTTACTTTATTGAATTATTGAAAACATTATACAATTCCCTTAAAAAAATCTTGAAGTGGCAGAAGGCAAGCCCTTAGGATATTCGTAAGCAGAATTCCAGGGTCTTAAGCAGAATTTTCACTTCAATACAGTAATGTAAGTAAAGAATGAAATTTTACCACTGTTGTTAAACCAGTTGGATCTTTACCAGGCTATCGTAGATATCCAGGTTTTCCTGATTTAAGTCAGATGAGACCAACTTGGGGGGAGGGGGGAGGGGAGGAAGAATGAATAAATATGGAAGAAAGAACATTGCAGAGATTCTGACTTGGGATTTTGGCCCCCGAGAACCAAATATGATATATGGAACTACTTCTGAGTATTTATCTTTATGTTCTTTACTTATAGTTAGAAATCTTACCAAACTAAAGCAACAATTTGTACCAGTATAGATAAATTCTGGGAGGAGGAGCCTTCCTAACTCTCCTCCTCTTGACTGAACTCTCCATTCTTAGCTGCCTCTTTGCACTCTGGAATGGACCCCTTCCCACCTGGGAATCCAGACTACATTCCACCACACCTGGTGATGAATAAATTAGCACAGCATACCCTTTTCTCCTCAGTGTCTAGCATACCAGTTTTAAATTCTTACCTTCACAGCTTGGAAGTGGCCTGCTCCACTGAAAATTTGGTTCACACTCCAAAGCTTCACTATCACTCAAAGTATACCCAGGATCACAGCCAAAAGTCACCAGGGCCCCCACATAGAAATCATTCCCATATCGTAGCCCATTGACCGGAATCCCTGGGTCCAAACAGTGATCAGACTGGAGCTTTACCGCTGTAAAAAATAAAGGCATTCAAATTTCCAGTTCTGTACGTGATAGTACTGAGCTTATATGTTATCAGCGAAGCCAGCCACTAAAGCTGAATAACATGTGAATTTGGTCTCAATAAAAAGATGGGATACATAGATAATTTTTTCTTTGTCTAATAATACATATTTTGCACCATGCTATTCAGTATTGAGAAATATTAAACTTGAGATCCAACAATGTTTTGCAAGAAGTATGCACTGTTCAATTTAGTCAGATTTACATCCATTTCAAAGCCTGATTCTGTTCAGTTAAATTTAGAACTGTAATGAAAAATCTATTTTTTTTTACATTTCTTTACTTAGGTCAGAGACCACCACACTGTGTTTAATGCAAACTTTGAGGGGGGGGAAATGCATTGTCCTGCTGTTAATTATCATTTGGTGTTGAGTGTGAGCTGATAATGAGGCTCTTTTAATTAATGTGAATTAATATAATACAGAATGGAATGGAAATGGGATTTGAAACATGCTTTTTTTATTATGGCATGGGGTATATTTGGTGTATTAAATAGTAAACCTGAAGCCATAATGCCAACAATATTTTAAAGGTAAGGGAAATACAAACACATCATTGCCCTCATTATGATCATCATAGACCATATTTCAGGGACAATGTACATAAAATAAATAGTATAATAGTAGCCAAATAATGACGTTCAAGGTTTTCAGTAGGAGGATATTCCTGGGGCATTGCCAACTGAAAAGGCCTGAACTATATGAACTCCATGGGATGTTACACCATATTTTATGGTGCCAAACTGTATATAAGACTTCTAAAGCAGACTTCCAGTTTGCGTCACAGTGGAACGGGATGCAGATAGGCAGGGCTCTGCCTTCCATGCCTGATTTCACCCTGCTGGGAGCCCTAAAAAGGGCCTAAAATCACCCCAAACAGGCAATGAAGAGGAGGGGTGCCTTGTTGATCATGGAGAGATGGCAGTCTTTCTGTTCAATCCAAGGAAAGCCCTCCAAACCAGCAGGGGAAAGACCGGCTACATTCCTGTGGCCGGCCATTAGCTGCTGACAACCAAAGAAGGAAAAAGCACTACTTAATACATCGTAAACAGCATGTTTGGAACTGGGTGAGAATATCGATCCTTTCTTTACTATTTTGCAACTGAACTTCGTGGGAAAGGCTCCCAAGAAGCTAAAAACCTCTGAATGTAAATGGAAGTGGCATTTTAATTTTATGGGGGAGAGAAACATACAATACTGAAGTGGAAGTAACATAAAGCTAAATAAAGATAAATAAGAAAGATAAATTTGAGAATTGAAATAACTTAAGATTTTCTCTTTGGAAAAAAACATTGAGGCAAAGTATAAGAAATCAATCCTTTGTTTTAAGAGTGGAAAATGGACTAGTGTTGGATTTGTGTATAGCACTATGATTTTCTTCCTGGCTGCTTGGGAGAACAGCTGGCAATAAAGGAAAATATTTTGGCATACTTATCACCTTGACCTTCTTGGATTATAAATACCTGCTGAGCTTGGACTTTTAATTTCAAGATCTAGCAGGAGAGAAAGAAAAAAATGACCTTGGACTACACCTGGCTGGGAGAGATTTTTGAGCTGTTTTCAGAGAGGTTGAACATTTTGAACACTCCGAACATTGTGGATTACAACAACCTTGCCTGATGGACAATTTTTGGATACTTAAGACAAAGGATTACTATAAAATATTGCTTTCAGAACTGAACCTATATTTTGGAATCTATTGGATTATAGAGGATACATATAAAGATCAGAAAACTACAGGAAACTTTGATCTACTCTTACTGAGTCTGGTGATACTAGAGGATCACCAGGAATGATGCCCCAAGAAAAAAGAAACACCTTTCAGAAAGAAATATATTATATGCTACAACTAATTCACCAAAGAATTGTTGAATGCAAAGAGGACATAAAAAGAAATAATGAGACTAAAAACGATTTAGACAATATAAATGAGCAAATCTCCAAATTAAACCTACAACTAGAAAGTTCCCAGACAACGATTACAAAGTATGAACAAACAGTTCAGAAATCAGAAAATGAAACAGAGAAAATGGATTTAGAGATGGAAGAGACAAAAGAAGGGAAATATAAACAACTATATATACAAACAAAATACAGCAAGACTTAGCTATAACAATAAAAATACAAGAGACCTTTTTACCCCTTAGGTCTGCAAAATACATATGATGGCAAGGAAGATGATTTCAAAAAAAGGAATATACAGTAGAACTGTTAAGGAAATGTCACAACTTGGGAGACAGGGAATGAAAAGAGAAATGGAGAGAGAAACAAACTGGAAGTTGCTTAAGGAATATAAATGGGCAGAATTCCCCCCCCCCCAAAAAAAAAAAATACCCTACCTAAATTGTCTTCCTCATGCCAAGCAATTTTTTACAAAAATAGAGAGAAAGTTCCTGGGCGATCTAATTGCCCTGGCTTGGAAAGTGACTTGGCAAAGAAAGAAAGCGAGAGTCAGATTTAAAAAAATAGAAGATTTGACCTTTTAGCATTATATGTTTAAATACTTGTTTGAATAAGATTAAAAGAATTGATGACCCTTAGATAAAATTAGACTTTTATCATGAAAGATAGGATTTAGAATTAAGCATTTTTTTTTCTTTTTTTCTGATATGGGAAATATAAAGATAAGGGGAGGATTGATCAGAATAAATCTTTTAGCTATATAAATGTAATTAATATGGAGAAAATCACAACTGATAAAGATATTTCAAATACTGATGGGAAATCAAACCTTAACAAGAGCACGAAAAACAGGATATTGATTAATGAATTGACATTATGATTTACGAATTGATATTATCGTTATTTGTACGATATTAGTAAAATACGATGAAGATGCTTATATTTAACTCTGTATACATTAACGGTACCAAAAATTGTAATGGTATAATGAGGGGGAAATGGGAAAAAATATGGAGAAGAAAGGAGGATCATGGAAAAAATACTGGATTGTGTAGTATTGAACAGATTTATATTGAAGAAGTTAATGTTAAATATTTGAACCCAGACAACATGTTGTTTACTAAACACTAAAGACTGTATTTTAAAAAAAATATTTTTTTAAAAAAAGAAAATTAAAGAAAAAAGACTTCTAAAGCAAGCACTGAGTACTTGGAACTGAGCACAGAAAATAATTATAAAGTGACTGGAGATTTTTTTTAAAAAAGTATCAAAAACCTATCATAATTAGCAGAAATGTATGAATAACACACAAAGGTGCCAAATACAACAACAGCCTCACAGTGATCAAAACTGAAGGCTATCAGACACTAAATAGCTCTGCCTTACTAGTCCAGGTCAGACAGCATTTATGAATAGAGGAAAGTATACCTGAAATGGTATAAGGTTTCCTGCCTGAGCAGGGGGTTGGACTAGATGACCTCCAAAGTCCCTTCCAACTTTTTATTATTATTATTATTATTATTATTATTATTATTATTATTATTATTATTATTATTATTATTATTATTATTATTATTATTATTATACACACAGAACTCTCTATTTTTCCTGGAGATAGACATCCTTGTCCAAAATAGGTTAAATGTCACCTGTGTGATGTTTCCCTCTTTGCAGGACTTAGTTTTGATTGAATTTCAGAAGGAACCTTCTGCATGTCATTAAAGGTAAAGGTAAAGGTAAAGGTAAAGGTTCCCCCGCACGTGCGTGCTAGTCGTTTCCGACTCTAGGGGCCGGTGCTCATCTCCGTTTCAAACCCGAAGAGCCAGCGCTTGTTCGAGGACGTCTCCGTGGTCATGTGGTCGGCATGACTAGACGCCAAAGGCGCACAGAACGCTGTTACCTTCCCACCGTAGTGGTCCCTATTTTTCTACTTGCATTTTTACATGTTTTCGAACTGCTAGGTTGGCAGAAGCTGGGACGAGTAACAGGCGCTCACTCTGTTACGCGGCACTCGGGATTCGACCTGCCAAACTGCCGACCTTCTGATTGACAAGCTCAGCGTCCTAACCCACTGAGCCACTGTGTCTCTAAAAGTCATTACTCATTCTAAAAAAAGAGGCCAACATTTTCACTGCATAATTCAGGGCAGACATCTTCAGTCTGAGTACCTTCAGGGTGCCGAGTTTGCCTCCAAATTCCAGGTTACCCTCCAAAGTTTCATGTAGAGATTGAGTAAGGTAGAATTCTAAAAAAATTCTCCAGGACCTACTCTCAGATCTTTGGTCCCCTCTTATTCTTCAGACAATGGATGAATTCTTAAGTCTTTAAGCCTGGACTTCAACCTTTTTTGTTTGACTTAGAGCAGACCTGGGGCTTTTATGGCCTGCAGGCAACATCCAGCCCAGTCTATCCATCCAGTACCAGTCCTGCCTGTGGCATTGGCACTGGCAGGGTGGGGTGTCAGGGGCAGGATATCAGCATGGCACCAGGGGCACAACATCACCATCAGAGGGTGGGGCATTGCTGAAGTGGCAGTAGTAGGGGCCAGAGTGGTGGCAAGGCACGTTGACTATGGCAGTTTCTCATGTGGTCCTTTGGGAAAATTAATTACCCATCCTTGATTTAGAGGAACAGGAATGCTCCTCTGATTGGGTAATAGAATGTAGAGTTATTTATTTATGAATCACATTGTTGAACTGCCCAACTCCCTCAGAGGAATTCAGAAGGAACGAATAAGGCATTAAGAGGGGATTTGTGATTGAGAACATTATACCATCCGGTGAAAGAGCGAAAGTGAGAAAGAAACTCAAAATAACCCACATCTTGATGTTGTTTAATGTAAGCGAGAATCTTGGACAGCTTTCACGAATCTCTTATTCTATTTTATTACAAGAAATTCCTTGTGGCTCCTGGATGAGCCTCCATAACAGGCCTTCTGGCTTTTCAATTGTATAATTTTACTTGATTTAATTAGTTACATTGATTTAACTAATACCCCTGACTTACAATGCCTAATTTATCTATTGTCTTTATTGTAAAGTGGTTACCTGCTTGATATTCTATTAATTTTGTTGGAGTTGCCTAGGTTATAATGCATTTAATTTGTATGGAACATATTCAGATTCAATTGAGTTTCTTTTATTTCTGTTCCGTGCTTAGGTTTTAAATACATTCAGCTATTGCTGTTATTCAATGGTACTATTGTGCTCGTGGTTGTTTTTCTTCCTTTTGCCTTTCCACATTTTCATTTGCATTCATCCTGCTCTTAGGACAATGTTTTCCACATCGCTAATACAACATTACCTAGTTGTGCAAGTAATGAGAATTATGTATTTCCATCAAGACCACAAGTACCTAATTAACATCCTGAAGGGAGAAGGTTATACCATGAGTGTCATTGTCTGGACTTCTACCAGCAGCCTGTGCCACAGTCTCAGGCAGCAGTACAGAGACTTAAGTTCTTAGCAGATTTGGGATTAAAAGCATACGTAGAAGATCTATCATGACATTGGAAAAGGTCTAACTTACTTACTTTCATAGTGGATCTGAAAGCCAATGTCCGAGTGACTTTTGTCTGTCGTGAAGAGCAGGTAGAGGAAATTGCTGGTGCTGATGAGAAACTGGGGGACCTGGGTCCCATCATAAACTCCAATCAAGGGGGATGAGTAGGATTTGCCATCACGCACTTCCAGCGTGTCATAATTCACTTCCGTTTTAAACCTACAGAGAAAAGCCAAGTGAAAAGCTGGTAATTAAATTAGCCCCCTTTCATCCTCTCCTCTCTGTTCTCATTAGAGCTAGTCCTCCAGTTATGAACACAATTAAGCCTCACAATTAGGCTCATAAGTTGTGATCATCATAAAGTGGGTCACTATCGATTAGACTTGATTTTATAACCCTTTTGGCAGCACTTATTAAGCAAATGCATTGGCCATAAAATGAATACTGTGTTAAGCAACCTAACTGTTTGATATGGGCCTTTTCTTTTTGGCTGGAAACTAGAAGTAAACACTGTTTTTTAGCAAAACCTCTGTAAATTGTCGTCACATGACCCTTGGGTGCTGCAAATGGCCATAAATGTGGGGTAGTTGCCAAGCGTCTAAAATGCAATCATGTGACTGTAGGGTAGAGGACACTGGAACTTTGAAATTGGGTCATAAGTAGATATGGGGGGCTGGGGTCTGTCATAACTTACAGCTGTCACTAAATGACTAGTTATACCAGGGGTCTTCAAACTTGGCCCTTTTATGACTTGTGGACTTCAGCTCCCAGAATTCCTCAGCCAGCATGCCTGGCTGAGGAATTCTGGGAGTTGAAGTCCACAAGTCATAAAAGGGCCAGGTTTGAAGACCCCTGGGTTATAGGTTGCCGACTGCCTCTTTTATATCTGAGGGTTAAATATGATTCCCCAAAGTGAGCTGAAACTATCCTATCCTCCTTCATCCCCCATTTAATTTTATTCCCTTTTCCATATTTATAAACTGCTCCTACCACTGAAGTTCTCACAGCAGCTTACAGAATCAAAACAAAGTTTCTAAAAAGCAACACCCTAACCTGTGATTAAAAAAAATGGCAAATTAAGATCAATAACCCTGAACAGAGAATAAAACATGAAACAGAACCAATTTGAAAAGAGCAGCAAAAACAGAAAAACCCAAGGGTAGAAAAACATGAACCAGATGAAATAATTAATCCCCTTCCTGGGATTTGCATTCCACCACTGAGCACCATTATGAATATGTCTGCTTCCATACGAGGCACTGGCTGTCTGCACCTGACTGGAATCCCTTGAGGAAGACTTTTGTCGGCTCTTGTTATTCATACTAAAGGAAAAGCATTAAGCTCCAGCTGTTCGGATGCCTTCTCCCTTTTATCTTCACTACATCAGGAACGCCTGAAATTCTCTGGATTAGGTGACAATTAGGAGAAAGTGGGAGGAACGAAGAAAAAGGACAAAATGGGTAGTATGTCTGGAGAAAGGCAAGCATGCCGTGAAAAAGGAGTTATTTCAATTTCCATTCAAAATCTATCTTTAAAATATTCAAAATGTTCTTGTGATGGAATGTGCACCTGGAGAAACAGTGAGGGAAGAGGAGGCAGCAGATTCTGGAGACAAGCCCAAATTAAGAGACAACATAGTCCCCAGCTGGATGGGGGAGGAAGGAAGAGGTCCAGGGTAGCCACAACTAATATCTCTCAGGATATATCTAGTAGCTTAGAAAATTACAGCTTTAGTCTGGCAAGGTTCTGTCTATTAAAGGTAAAGGTAAAAGTTCCCCCGCACATGCGTGCTAGTCGTTTCCGACTCATCTCCGTTTCAAAGCCGAAGAGCCAGCGCTTGTCCGAGGACGTCTCCGTGGTCATGTGGCCAGCATGACTAGACGCCAAAGGCGCACGGAACGCTGTTACCTTCCCACCGTAGTGGTCCCTATTTTTCTACTTGCATTTTTACGTGCTTTCGAACTGCTATGTTGGCAGAAGCTGGGACGAGTAACAGGCGCTCACTCTGTTACGCGGCACTCGGGATTCGACCCGCCAAACTGCTGACCTTCAGATCGACAAGCTCAGAGTCCTAACCCACTGAGCCACCGCGTCCCTTAGATATGAGCAAATAAAGAATGGGGACTTGACTGGATTTCATTGTGTCATCTTTGGGCTTGGGCCTGACCAATCTGGGCAACTGACATTTGGTTTTATGAATGCAGACAATCTCTATTTCAATTTTATGTGATAGCTAAACCAAAACATATTTCTAGAAGCAATGACTGCATTGACAGCGGTGTACTGTACAATAGTGATTTTTAGACTCTTAACATTGTGTCTTAATGTCTGTTCGCATGTGTATATCTCTATGTAGGCACACACACAAGGAACATGAAAAAGAGTAAAATACCTTTTTGATTCTTTTTCCATGTTTCTCTGTTTAAATGTTTTCTTTGACGTATTCATTGAAAGAAAAAAAAATTCCTCCAAACCCCCCCTCAAATCAAAATATATTTTGAAGATTTTCCATCCCATCTCCCTCCATTAGGCACTAAGGAGCCAGAAACAGCTAAATTGGCCTCATGGTGGAAGAAACCTCCGAAACACAACATTTTGCTTTATTTAAAAATGCATCGTAGCCTTTTTGCAAAAACAAACAATTTTTTTTCAAGTTTTTCACAACTTAATGCACACATGCACAAGCAGAGAGAAACAAAAACAATCTGGATAGTAAATTTTATTTTATTTTTGAAAAAATGACTACTTATACCAATATAAGAGAACATTTGCAGCTCAGAGTTGAACTGTGGGACCCTTGATGCTCTCTGAACTTGGCTGTTTTCTTCCAGATATTTCATCATCCAACTAGGTAACATCCAACCACTTCCTTCTAGCACTCTTTAGGGTAATGAAATGACTGCAAGAAAACCACCAAGCTCAAAGAACACCAAGGACTCTCCAAGACAATTTATAACCCAGCTGCCATTCAGGCCATTTCCAACTATGTAATTTTATTGACATGAGTAAATTGTTGGTCACCTGTCAAATGTGATTTTGATTGGGTAGCCTGGTTGAGCTTCAATGATCCATGCACAGTTGAGAGAGTCCTTGTAGAATCCCGGCCATCCTGGAGATAGGATCATTCCATTTGGTGAGGTCAGGTGGCCACCACAGGGAGCTATCAGGGAGAGGGAATAAAATAAAGAAGTTACAACCAACTAGTAAAAAAAAGCAATACTGTAAAACAATAGCATACTTCTCCTTTATTTTGTCACAGAAGGCTCTCTCCGTATGTATTAACAACCCAGGGATCAACCAAGCTGAAAGACTTATCCTAAATGTCTCAGACCGTTTACTAGCACTTCCAGGAGTGGGCAAAAGGTGAGGGTCCTACAGTTGATGGCTTGCAAAATGGTTGCAAGCATGGCAGTCCAGTGGCCATGAACAAATGGTAACTATGAGACAGAGCAGCTATTCCTTGGCACTTACCAGGTCACATATGGTGTTAAATTGCAGCTCTCCAGATGTTGTTGGCCTACAATCAGTATTGCTAGGAAAGCCCATTGGGAGTTGTAGCTCAGCCTTGTCTGGACTGTCTCAAAGTTTCTATGTTAAATTGGGTTATGGATATTAGTTAGGTCAGCACAAGTGATGCTGACTCGCAATGGCTTGTCAGGATTTCAGGCAAGGAGCCGGGAACGAACAGAGACTTGGTACAGGTAACACACATCTGTCAATGATCAATGGCTTAACAAAGGTTGGCTAGGAGTTAATTAAGCCAGTGGTTCTTAGGGTAGTAAGGGGAAAAAAAAACTTGGAGGGGAAAATACCTTGTATTTTATTCCTTGTGAGGCTGAGATTATATCTAATTCAAACATTCTGCTTTAGGAAAAAAAATAATAATTGACAGCTTATGCATGCCTAAGAAAGAAATTCACTAAAAAAGAATCTGATTTTCCTGGATCTTTTTTTGAAAGCATAATCTCAGTATTCAAACTGTATAATTTCCAAATAAGATTTCCAAAACTCTATAATTTTCAAATTCCAGAGCGTAACCCACCAATTGCCTCCCAAGTTTTTGGAAGCAACACTTTTCCACCCATTTTCTCAAACCCAGATGCTTTGCTTTACTTTGCTTTGCCCATTCTGCTGATGTTTTTTTTTTATTCCTCAAATGCCAAACAGCGCCTTAAATATTCTAGACAGATTTCCCCCTTATTTAATTTTTTTTTAAAAAAAAGCTAATTAGAAATTGCATTTAATTGAGCTCACACTGGAGGGCAAGTCAAAGACAAGGAAGAGAGATGGGGGATAAAGGAGGAGACTTTGATAGTGATGAGGTTATCAAAACTGTCAGAGAATGAAAAGGATTTTGAAATGGTTTTGATACTTTTCATTTTCCTCCAACACTTAAACTAGCACATGAACTAGCAAGCTTCTATGACCCGCTTAGAAGAGATTTAACAAGAGTGGAGTTGAAGTAAACAAGCTGCCAACAGTTTGTGAGCAATGTTGATGCTTTTTTTTCAAAAAGGCAGAGCAAATAAATGACAAATCTTACACTTCCTGTGACTGAGGAAGAATAACCTGGAGCAAACAGGTTGTAGGTGCAAATGTTTCTAGCATGAAACACAAAGCAAGCAAGGAAAATGGACAGGGAAGCAAGGGGAGGTAGTTAGAAGAAGACAGAAGTCTTGTTCTGGAATGACAGAGAAAGGAGAATGGCTAGTTGATTTGGAGACCAAGCTGGAATGTCACTTCCACCTGACCTCGACTGAGCCAACAGCTGCAATTCCACCATCCCTGGTGCTGGTGTTTTAAAAGAAGATCTCTGGCAAGCAAATACAATGGTTAGGTTCCCACATCTAAGCATGGCTTGCTTAGCCACAGTTTGTTGTAAAAGTACCACAACTGAGGTCATAAATTGTTTGCAAATTACACCAACTTTATCATCTCTGCCTCTTTGCTGGCCTCTAGTGATGGTGAGGATTTATACAAGCCAGGTACAATAGGTCTTGTCAAAGCTCAAGCCATTATTAATTAATGCCTGCCATAAAGGGTGCAATCTGCATTCTCTGGTTCAAGCATGAAAGTATATTAGATTGTTTTGAGCATAAAAGAAAATCTTCATTGTATTCTTCCTCTACTCCCCCCCCCCAAATTGCGAGATGGATCAGTGTTCTTGGAGAGATTGATTTCCGGAGCTATTTAGCATGAATTCAGTGTGTCTGCATTCAAACCACGGTAAGGATGTGAATTAATGGCTGCTCTCTTAAGGGGAAGAAAGGTTTAACATTCCTAACCAACTTTTTTTTTCCCCATTTCACTTTGCTTCCTTGAAACTGAAAATTCTAATGCCCACAGAGAACTTTGATTGAGGGTGGGATGAAGGAGGTGGTTCTACTGCATCTGTGACTTAAACTCCGTTTTTAAATCTTTTCTCCATTTTGCTCAGTCATAACTTCAAATAAGTCACTTTTCTCCAACTACTAACCATCCTGCTTGGCCACTGCCCATATTGGTTGAGGACCATGCAAGTTGATATTTACCACATTCAGAAGGCCCCAGGTCAGAATCAGGTATTATTTTTTTATTTTATTTTTATTACATTTATATCCCGCCCTTCTCCGAAGACTCAGGGCGGCTTACAAGCTTAGCAGTAGCCTTCATTCTATGTATATGCCTGCTTGTTAGGGCTTTCACACACCCCCAAGCGGCATTATTACAAAGTCAGCTTAATTGCCCCCAACAATCTGGGTCCTCATTTTACCTACCTCGGAAGGATGGAAGGCTGAGTCAACCTTGAGCCTGGTGGGATGCGAACCTGCACTAATTGCAGGCAGCTGGTGTTACTTAAGGAGGCATTAGCCCACTGCTCCACCAAGGCTCAATTATGAGGCAATTGCAAAGCAATTTTTGCAGGCTTTTTCACGAGGGGCAGATACTATATTCACCAAGATAAATGAGGTTCAGAAGTCTTCAGAATTGTTCTTTTATTCAATGCATCAGTTCTAGTGTGACTGCCACGCTTTTTGGCTGGATGCAAGTTGATACAATTTTTGAAATTAAATGTTATCTTCCTAAATAAACTAAATCTTATAACAGTAATCCCCCAAATTGGTTGATGGGACAATTGTTTCATAAAAAAAAGTATTTGCACTGGATTAGTCCTGGGGGACCCACAACTCAGCAGCTGAGTAATAAGTGAATTTAATAAAACCCTGGACAAGAAGCATTCTGTGTAGGATTTCAGTTGAAACTCTCCATCTGTCCTTATGCTCGTCATTAACATCCTTGGTGGCAGGGTATTCCAGAGGGATACTATTTCTCAGTTACAGCTTTTTTTTCCTGGTGGGAGAATATTTCATTTGGTAATTTTGCCTTGTCTACAGAATTAAGGGAATGAAGCTAACTAAAGCTGACCTAAGTGAAGCTCAAGGGATCAATAAACCGAATTCTTTTCCATTTGGGATGATTTCATCTTTAGTCATTTCCAAACTCCATTAAGAAATCAAGAAGGCATGGAATTACACTCATAAAAACGAATACTGGGATGCAGTTTATCTCACAACGTTTTAATGTATCCTACCTGCATCTAAATATAGTATTAAATTCCACTGAAAACTTAATAGAACAAAAGGCCAAAGAGAGAGAGAGAGAAAGCATGAATGCAGTGGGTTTTTTTTCGTTAGTCTAGCTGCAGCTTGTCAGGTGCAAGTAGCCAGATCTGTGCGTGAATCATCTGAAGCAGAAGCTGTGTTGTTAGTTACTTATGAATGATACCAAATTGACTGCATTCCAGTGGGAATGATCAGATACAGCATCCAGGAATCTGTGGGAAGTCAAGCCTGTGCCGCTTTCTGCAATGCAAAGACTCTAAGCTCATCACCCTCTTAACACCTCCCTCCAATCTAGCTGGAGATTCTACCAAAGCAGCTGTAAGTCATGCAGGGATATCCAAGAGATGGGAAGGGGGCTATAAAGTCCAGATGCTGTCCACAACCACATGACTGAAGACTGCCCACTTATTTACAGGTGCCATCACAGCTGGTGGGGATTTGATCACAGCTACCATTTTCCCTTGATTCCCCTCGCCTTCCAGATGCCATAGCAGTTACATTCGTTTGCATCAAAATTCACAGGCCCTCATTCCATAGATATTTCTTATATTTATTTCTCACCTTCTCTTAAAAGTTGCAACCAAGAAAATGAGACAAGCCAACATGGTAATTTACCTTCACATCTCAGGACTGCATTATCCCAAACCACATTGCCTTCTTTCAAGACACAGGTGACTGTTTCTGAGCCATGGGTCCTTATGAAGCCTTCATCACATAGGAAAGAGACTGAGCTACCAAGTTGGAGGCTATCACCAAAACGCTTCCCATTGACCGGCACTCCTGGGTCAGGACACTCATTGTGTCTGAAGGCTAGAAAGAAACAAGAAGACATGGTGAAGCAAATGCATTTTACCCCAAACAAAATGGCCCTCTGCATTTGCCTTAGGCTTCTTGTCTTCAGAGATGAACCCTGGGTTAACACATTCATGGGCATCAAAAAACATCTCCTTTTGTTCCTTTGCTATCTGCTGCCTCCCATTGGCAATCTTGCCAGTGTGAAATGTATCTCCACTGTGGACCTGAAGACTCTATCTGGGTTAATGAGAAGGGTGTGTGGGTACTCGCCTGAATGAAGGCAGTTATTATATGAAGCAATAGATCCATATGATCACCATTGGCTGAAAGACTCTGTCCCTGTGATTCTTGAGAGGTGGAAACCTCTGGAAACATCTTTCCTTGCTGCTCTTTTTATAGAGACTTTCAAACAAAATGTATTTCTCCAATCATTAATAGATATCCCGGCTGGTCCAATACCGTTGATCTTCAGTGGTTGCTTAAAAGCAAACAGATTGTAGTCGCACCATAGGTAGCAGATTCTGCACAGCAACACTAAAGATTCCCTGAACTTGATGGATACTCCATTATAACAATTTTATAAAATTAATGCACCAAACTGATATTTTTGATATCACCCTGTTGTATTTTAGTACCTAATAATTATAGGCTTTTACAATTTAACAATAATACATTATAGCTTAGGCTATGCTTGTTTAGGTGCAACTAGTAGATAGACTGCCCAGTTAGGATTTCAGCATAGATTTTTATCTGTTGTTTGTCATTATTTTATTCTAGAACTTTTAAGTAGATACTGTTTTGAGTATTTTTAATTGCACTGGCCTTTGATTGTAATAAATATTTGATTGATTGATTGATTGACCCATATGATGTAGAAACCAATGCGAACCTCAGGCTTACAGGTTTTGCCCAACAAGCTTGTTTATTTGATAGAAGTAGTTTAGATTTTGCATTGAAGGAATGAAGGTTTTTATACTTATAATCTTAAAATGGGATAATACATCACATCAAGAAAGAATATTATATAGTTCATAGAAAGAAAGAAAAAAAATTGTTGTTTTTCTTGTATGGGTAGACAAAGATCACTTGCAGGAAGAGGAGGAGGAAGAAGAGTTACTCTAATTTTTGCTTTGAGGAGAGAGCACCACTTTTGCACATATGTTTGTTAGACTCATATCCTCCTTTTCCTCCAGAAACTCAGGGCGCCATTAATTCCCCCCCCCCATAACAACAATGCTATTAAGTAATTTGGTGTATGGAATGAAGCTGGTGGGGTAGAAACCAGCAGTTCCACGCTAAAAAAGTGCTGTTATTCCATTACAGGTCAGATGTCCTGGTGGCCCTCAGGGGGAGGTCCTTCTCTGTGGGTGCGCCGGATTTGTGGAACCGTTTGCCGGTTGAGCTCCGGATGGCGCTCAACCTTCGCTCCTTCCAACGCGATCTGAAGACCTACTTGTTCGAACAAGCCGGCCTGGCCTGATGGGAGATGGGTTTGGGTTTTATTATTGTTTTAATGTATTTTAACTTACTGTTGTAAGCTTTTGGGCACCCTGTTTAATCTCTTTTAATTTTTGTATTCTTGTACTTTTATATGTTTGCCCTGTTCACCGCCCTGAGTCCTTCAGGAGAAGGGCGGTATACAAATAAAATAATAATAATAATAATAATAATAATAATAATAATAATAATAATAATAATAATAATAATAATAATTATTATTATTATTATTATTATTATTATTATTATTATTATTATTATTATTATTATTATTATTATTATTATTATTATGTCATAGAGACCATCAATGGAATTGTCTCAGTTGACTTAGAAAGGTATGAAGAAAACATAGAATTTAACTCCTGAAGCAAAGGCTTGTAAAAAGGGTTCAATTTATGTGTACTGTAAGAGGCAAGTGAGTGGATTTACTCTGCTTTGCAATAAAGAAAAGAATTGGGCTATATCTGAGAACCTATCACCAAGTAAGCCAAATATGGGATAAGTATCTGGAGTGCTAAGACTTAGAACTTGGCTGTGAAGGCTGACTGTTGGGGTAAGAGCAAATGACTTGACTTGCCCACAGTCTCTCAGTGTGAGGCTCAGAGTCACTGTATGGGAGTTGGGTGGCTATGTAAATTTGTTTAATAAAAATAAACAAATAAATACATTGCACAACATAGTTAGAGGAATGTCTTTATTATATCCAGAATCAAGCCAGAATAATCACTTGGTTTTCTTATTCAGTTCTGACACAGGATAGAAATAATTGTCTCTGAAGTGATTCACAAAACCATAAAATAACAAAGTAAAATCTGTGCATCTCTAGCTATAAAGATTTAATCCATAACTCATATGACATAAAGGTTGCCCTGAGAGAATGGTTAGGTATTGAATACCAAATTAGAAAGTAAAGTTTTCAATGCCTTAACACATGCCAATGATATAGGCCTTTAGCTCACCCCTTCCTTCCTTCCTTCCTCCCTCCCTTCCTTCCTTCCTTCCTTCCTTCCTTCCTTCCTTCCTTCCTTCCTTCCTTCCTTCTTCCCTCCCTCCCTCCCTCCCTCCCTCCCTTCCTCCCAACTTTACATTTACTCTTCTCAGCTTGAGACATTGTTTCTTGAGGCTTAAAATACTTTCTTGAAGCAGATCATTTCTGCACTCAAATACACTACTTTATCAAATAAAATGTTTTGAGGTTTGGCAAACAATTAATTATACCATTTCATCATGTGGGTGACTAGCTCCAGGGCTATTGGTATGAATTTATGAAGTTTCTGTCCTTAGTAGCTTGCTTTGGTCTTCCTTTTCCCCATTTTAATCTAAATAAGTGGGAACTTTAAAATATCAACATTTATCGGATTTCTATTCATCTTTGCTGGTATCTTCGATATAACTTGCAACACAGACTCAATCCATTTTCTGTTATTGGCATCTTGGTTTACAACTGCGAGAAAAGAAGCTTCAGAAACTGAATATTGCATGCATGGAATCAGGATTCAGTAACAACCTGTACCACCGTTTGTATCTCAGGAGAGCTAAAAGACACTTTATTTCCCTTTATTCAATATGTTCATAACTAGAAGATGGTGTTCTTGTCATTGTAGTTATATATTTTTTTTTCTTTTTGGAAGAGTAAGATTGTTTGCGTGAAGGAGATCTCGAGAGTTTTAGGCAAGAATGTTTTGCCAATTCCATTTGGTGATGTTAGGGGATGAATCTGAGATTTCTAAGACTTGAGGCAGCTTTTCCATGCACGTTGTGATAAGAACAACTTTCTTACTCTCAATCCAAATCTACCACTTTTAAAACTTTACCAACAACAATTTAAGCAAAGACCAAGGACCCCTAACAACTAAATGACAAAAACCAAAAACCCCTCAACTAATATATGCTGATTTTGATAAACCTGTCCTCTAATCCAGTATGGCAAATTATTTTTTAATAATAGCAGATTTGCAGTCGCCAACCAGAAATCCCATTAATTTTGTAGAGCTGCTAACCACTGTTGTAACAAAGGTCGTTTATCATTCTTGCCAAGTCAAGCTCATTGTGTTCCATAGAAAATTATAGGAGAGAACATGAGTGCAAATTGCTATGTGAAACTGCCATTCACTCGACTAGGAAAAGCTTGGAATTAAGAGGATCCAAAAATAATTACTGCTTGGTTTTTTTTTTTGGTTTTTTTGCTATAGGCAACAAAGTTGTTTCTTCACTTTATGCAGTGTTTGGCTGTTTCAGGAGTCTCAGTGGGCCAATTTAGTTGGCCAATTCAGCCACTGCAGGATAACAGTGATCATGAAATCACTGCGCTGGCTACCACCAGATTTCTAGGCCTAAGCCAAAGTATTGGATGTGACCTACAAAGCTCTGTATGGCATAAGTGGCAGGATGTATCAGATAGTGCATTGCCAAGATCAAATCTGTCCATAAGCAGAGGACCTGCAAAGCATGACCTTCCATGCAAAAGGTGGTAAAGGTACAAAGGTTTGGTTCCACAAAGATGGGAAGATTTGGAGCTTCCCACAATAGAGGAATGGTTGGTGAAGACAATGGAACTTGCTCAGATGACTAAATTGGCTTCTTTGATCTGGGAAAAGACAATATCTAAGTTTACTGTTGACTGGAAACTCCTTTTTGCGTAAAAGACAAAAAAATAAATAAATAAACAGGATTTCTGGTTTTAATGATCAGACAGGTTGATTATAAAAAAGAAGAGCGTTAGGATTGTTGAGTCAGAAGTAAATTTATAATTGCATTTATAACTGCTATAAAGAAGATTGGAAGCTACTACTTTGTATCTTTTTTCTTTCTTTTCTATTTTTCCTTTTACTTCTCCCCATCTTGTACTTTGCGCTTTCTTTTAGATTTCTTTTTCTTTTTGTTATTTTGTATTAGTTTATATATTTACAGTTTATATATATACAGTTTAGTGACTGTTCAACATTACAACAGCACTGGAAAAAAGTTACTTTTTTCACACTTACGACCATTGCCCCATCCCCGTGGTCACATGGTTTACATTCAGATGCTTGACAACTGGTTCATATTTATGATGGTTGCAGTGTCCCAGAGTCATGTAATTATCTTTTGCAACCTACTGATAAGCAAAGTCAATGGGAAAACCAGATTCATTTAACACCCATGTTACTAATTTGACAATTGCAGTGGTTCACTTAACAAATGTGGCGAGAAAAGTTGTAAAGTGGGGCAAAATTCACTTAGCAAATTTCTCACTTAGCAAAATAAATTCTGGGCTCAGTTGTGGTCATAAGTCAAGAATTACCTGTATATTGTTAATATATTCTGTTTTGTTTTATGTTACCTAGAATCTGCAGATTAGGGCAGGTTGCAAGCTTAACAAACAAATAAAGCAATAAAAGCATTTTAATGCATTAAAACTAAATCAATCAATCAATCAATCAATTTTTATTACGGTCACTGACCACTGTTAAAATTCTCTCTCTCTCTCTCTCTCTCTCTCTCTCTCTCTCTCTCTCTCTCTCTCTCTCTCTCTCTCTCTCATTTATTTATTTTTATTTTTATTCCATTTATATTCTGCCCTTCTCCGAAGACTCAGGGCGGCTTAACTATCTAACTTTATTTTCTGGGCTGTGATTGTTTACCACATACTTAAATATATTTTACAATAATTGCAAAATGAACCTATATCTGGGGTTTTCACTTTTCCCCAAAGCTACATATGGTTTAATGGTTGGTTTAAGCTTATATAATGCTACATTTAAGGATTTTGATGATTAATAACAAAGATTTGTATTATGAGCCTGTTCTTACAGTGTAAAAACTAGTATAATTTTAAGACACATTGTGACTTGCATGGGTTTTAAATTGTTCTGTTTGAATGGATTGAATATTGCATTATTTTCAGTTTCCCGTAGACAAGATTGGGTTCAAAAGCACTGGAGATTCAGAGAATGCATATTCTAGGGGATTATTTTTTGGGAGGGTGAAGAGCATAAACAATTTTTGATGTTACCCTCCACTGTCAACCTCATGACTACAATGCCTAAACTACTATCACAACTTTTATTAAATGTTAGCTCCTGTGTTACTCCTATCCCACAATATTGATTAATCTTCCTGAATGAGGGTGGAGTGGGTAGGAAGGAAATTAAGGAGGTATGTATGTAATGTTTGGCAACTACAAGTAGTCCTCTACTTACAGTCACTTGTTTCACGACAGTTCCAAGTTACAACGGGCCCCAAGAAAAGTGAATTATGACTGGTCTCTCGCACTTATGACTGTCACAGCCAGCAGTGTGCAGCAGCAACCAAAAAAGCTAATACAATCCTAGGTTGTATAAGCAGAGGCATAAAATCAAGATCACGTGAAGTATTAGTACCGCTTTATAAATCCCTAGTAAGACTACACCTGGAATATTGCAACCGATTTTGGTCACCATACTACAAAAAAGATGTTGAGACTTTGGAAAAAGTTCAGAGAAGAGCAACTAAGATGATCAAAGGCCTGGAGACTCAAACATGCGAAGAACGGCTGCAGGACTTAGGTTTGGCTAGTCTAAAGAAAATAAGAAACAGAGGAGACATGATAGCAGTGTTCCATTATCTGAGAGGCAGCCACAAGGCAGAGGGGGTCAGGTTGTTCACCCAAGCACCAAATGGAAGGACGATAAACAATGGTTGGAAACTGATCAAAGAGAAAAACAACCTGGAATTGAGGAGAAACTTCCTGACAGTGAGGACAATTAACCAGTGGAACAGCTTGCCTTCAGAGATCATGGGTACTCCATCACTGGAGATTTTAAAGAAGAGACTAGACAATCAGCTGTCTATGACAGTATAGGATGGTTCTCTTGCTTGAGAAGTGGGCTGGACTAGAAGACCTCCAAGATCCCTTCCAGTTCTATTCTATTCTAATATTCTAAAAATCTGGGTGTTTGGCAACCCACACATATTTACAATGATTGCAGCCTCCTAGGGTCATGCAATCACCATTTGCGACCTTTCCAGCTGACTTCCAACAAGAAATGGGGGGGTTGGGTTTGATTTGCTTAACAATCGCGTGACTCACTTAACAACTATCGTGATTCTTTTAAAAACTATAGCAAAAAAAATTAAATAATTAAATCAGGTGTGACTCACTTAGCAACCACCTTGCTTAGCAATGGAAATTCTGGCAGCTTCACTTGTGGTTGTAAGTCGAGGTCTTCCTGTACTGCAGAATTAAAAACTGAAGCCAAATCTGTTTACTTGCCAAATCAATCAGTTCAGAGAAACTTGCAACACATTTTTTAACTTAATTGTAGCTCCTACTTATGCTATTTCTCATTCTGCAAAGATGTGAAAACAGGGATTTCCAGATTTTAGTCAAAGTACGCAGTCTGGCCTTAAATATTCAAAAGCTACAAATATGTATATATGCCATAGATCCCTTCGGGAGTCAGTAGAGGTTTGCAGCTGCAAAGCATGTTAACATCAAGTGATGCTGACATTTGTCATTCACTTAGGAGGTTTAATTTACCTGAAAATTATCTGCAAAGAGGATGCAGAACAGATAGTTGCAAACAAATAACACTAGCTATATGAGGAAGGATAGAGAGAATTTACAATGGGGTGAAAATACGTTAAAGAACTGGAGAAATTGACATGTCAAGGAATGAAAGAAGGGCAATTTGCATTTTAAAAAAGATTTCTCGAGCAATTTATATTCAGCAACATAAATTAAAGGAAGATATGCACAGAGGCTCCATATGTTAGGAAATATGGTGAAAGTACAGTAGTGATAATCTCCTAGATCAAAGGACATTTTTAAAATTCAAGAGCATGTGGTAGATGCATTCTGAGTTGGTTGGTTACCAGTTTGCTTCTGGGCCCAATTTAAGGTCCTGGTTTTCATTTTCTTAAACCCTACATAGCATAGGGATGGGCTATCTGAAGGACAGCCTCTCCCTGATTACATCTACCCATCCTAAAAGATATGAAGAATGGTGGCAGGAATTGAGTATGTCTAGTTTAATGAAATAGTGACAGATTTTATTTTCCTGGGCTCCAGGATCACCGCAGATGGGGACTGTAGCCAAGAAATTAAAAGACGCTTGCTCCTGGAGAGGAAAGCCATGGCAAATCTAGACAGCACACTAAAAAGCAGAGACATCACCCTGTCAACAAAAGTGCGTATAGTCAAGGCTATGGTCTTCCCAGTTGCAATGTATGGCAGTGAAAGTTGGACCATAAAAAAGGCTGAGCGCCAAAGAATTGAGGCCTTTGAACTATGGTGCTGGAGAAGACTCCTGCGAGTCCCTTGGACTGCAAGGCGATCAAACCAGTCAGTCCTAGAGGAGATCAACCGTGACTGCTCTTTAGAAGGCCAGATCCTGAAGCTAAAACTCAAATCCTTTGGCCACCTAATGAGAAGGAAGGACTCACTGGAGAAGAGCCTAATGCTGGGAAAGATTGAGGGCAATAGAACAAGGGGACGACAGAGAATGAGGTGGCTGGATGGAGTCACTGAAGCAGTAGGCGTGAGCTTAAATGGACTCCAGAAGATGGTAGAGGACAGGAAGGCCTGGAGGAACATTGTCCATGGGCATGCGATGGGTCGGACATGACTTTGCAGCTAACAACAACAACAGTTTAATGAAAAGAAGGACTAGGGGGGGGACGGGACATGACAGCAGTGTTTCAATACCTGAGGGGCTGCCAGAAAGAAGAGGGGGTCAACCAAAACACCTGAAGGCAGGACAAGAAGCAATGGATGGAAACTAATCAAGGAGAGAAGCAACCTAGAACTAAGGAGAAACTTCCTGACAGTTAGAACAATTAACCAGTGGAACAATTTGCTTTCAAAGGTTGTGGGGTGCTCCAGCACCGAAGATTTTAAGAAGAGATTGGACAACCACTTGTCTCTAAGGTATAGGGTCACCTGTTTGAGCAGGATATTGGGCCAGAAGACCTCCAAGGTCTCTTTCAACTCTATTATTCTGTTATCCTATCACATCTGGCAGGACGGACATTTTGCAGGTCCCATCTATTAAGGAGTTTCATCTGATGGGACACAAGAGACCAGCCTTTTCACTTGCTGTAGTCCCCAATAACAGTCTTGTATGTTTTATTGTTTTAATCTGTTTTTGGAAAATGTTTTATTACTGGTTTTATTGCAGCTACCCCTCATTGCTTTGTGCAAGATTGGAGATCGTGTGAATTTGATAAATAAGTAAATAAATCAGAAGACTTGATTATTCACAAATGTCCGTGATGCTGAGTGTGGCTAGTCCCCAAGCACACAAATGCCCACCAACACCCCCCACACAATTAGAATACTGTCCCCATCCCAATAGAACTATTGCAGAGCCCAAAATGACTCCTGCTCGTAAATATGAAGCTAGATGGTCATGTTTTCTTGTGTAGCATGCTAGTTACCTATTTAATTTATTATTTAAGGCTGGTTAAGGTTGGAAGCCTTCTATCATGAGAAATACCCTGGAGAAAACAAAATAAAACTCCAACAGACCAAATATTGATTTACCAACCGTAGCATTTGTACTGATCCGTGCTTTCCTAGCTGCCACTCTGATTCAAAGGAACAAAGAGGTAAAAAGTGCCCTGAATGCTTCCTTGCACACCTGTTCATATAGCATCGGCCTTTGCCGTCTGTTGACTTACTGGTAAACGTGATATTGAAGCCACGCTTCTCAGTGGAGTGATCTGTCTGGAATTCCAACCTGGCAATGTGGCCGCTACTGGTTAGAGAAGATGGGAGTTGGCTTCCAGAGAAGGTCCCGAGGGTGGGTGATTCAGCTGTTCCACCATCCTTCACCGCCAAGAAGTCAAACTGAGGCTCCACATCAAAATCATTAAACGCCAAATGGATCCGACTTTCAGGTTTTGCAATGATTAGCCAGACACAGTGCAAGCTGCTGCCATATTCCTCAGGGTAATTCGGGGAGAGCACAATCCCAGATGGACTGGTGAAATTGAAGAAGCAGGAAACTGCAGTGAAAAAACAAAAGGAAGGAAGGAAGGAAGGAAGGAAGGAAGGAAGGAAGGAAGGAAGGAAGGAAGGAAGGAAGGAAGGAAGGAAGGAAGAAAGATGAGTGTCAGTGTGCATGCAATTTAAACAAGTTAATTTAATGCCTGTTCTTTGCATCTTGGGGTTGTAAAGGGATAAACAGCTGCCTGCAATTAGTGCAGGTTCGAGTCCCACCAGGCTCAAGGTTGACTCAGCCTTCCATCCTTCCCAGGTAGGTAAAATGAGGACCCAGATTGTTGGGGGCAATTAAGCTGACTTTGTAATAATGCTGCTTGGGGGGGGGGGGCGAAAGCCCTAATAAGCAGGCATATACATAGAATGAAGGCTATTGCTAAGCTTGTAAGCCGCCCTGAGTCTTCGGAGAAGGGCAGGATATAAATGTAATAAAAATAAAATAAATAAAATAAAATAAATAAATAAAATGAAACTCAAGAATTGTTATCTTGTTAGTTAAGTATAAACGTATCTATTTCTCAAAGAAACTTTTTCCTCTTTAATCTTTGTTTTGATTTCTGTTTTCTTTCTTTGGAATATTCATAAACAGTAACAATTATACTACTGGAGATCTCAGTATTACATATCAAGCTACAAACAGTCATCCTTCTTATATTACAAAATAATTATATGCGGTTTGCGATATCAATGCCACACTTAGCTTTAATTGTACAAGTTAAGTAACTTTATGGTCATTAACAACTCAGAATTAAGTTACACTGATGTAAATGTTTTCTTATCTTTAAAAGTTCATCAAATTATTATTGCGTCAAGGAAAATTTAGGCTATTGTAGAAATACCACTGTACCTAGCTCATGTCTGAATTCTGTAATGTATTAATTGGATCTTTTATACAATAAAGTAATGAATTACCAAAAAGGGGGGGAAGGCTTGCTGTCCTTTTTGATTGAAGAGCAGTTAAGAAGAGTGAAATGTCTTTAAAAACAATGACTATATATCTGATAGAAGGTTCAAATTTTCTACCAACCAGTCTCAATAAATAAGTAGGAGTTTTCAAAGGGATTTTGGTTTGGGGGAAAGTTGGTCTGAATTCAAAGTTGAAAATGCAATAAAGGAAGAAGCAATATTTATTGACCGCTAAAGGGGTTTTTGCTAAATGTGTTTTACAGAAAGAGTAATTAAAGTGAAAAAAACAACAACCAACAACACTATTTACATGATGTGTCATTTAAAACTGTGTATGTGAAGTTGTGGAAAACAACCCAATTCTTGGAAGTTAGGAATGTTATGTTAATTATGAGATACGGCAATTGGATATGATAAAATTATTTGATTATTTCAGGCATTCCAAGTCTATATAAAATTATTTGGTTGTTTCAGGCATTCCAAGTCTATTTGTGTGTTTGCTGGATTTTTCCCCCTAGAATATACAGTATTGGAAATAATTTTCTGACAAAAGTTTTTGAAACTGACACTGACATTGAGTTAATAATTGGTAGAATAAGATCAAACTGTACGTTAAGATGTAAATTCTTATATAAGCATATGCCTATTTTTGCTTCTTCTGATGCAGGCTTTTATTTTTATTGATTTTTGTTGTTGTTTTAGATTCATATGGTGCTTTTCCTTCAGAAATTCAAGGGGGCACAAAGGAATTCTTTCACTTACCATGAAAAAAGCAAGGAAAAAGTTTCTTTTATAAGAAACAAAGATTAATGGTAATATAGGTAGTCTTCACTTTAACAACCACAAATGAGCTTGGAATTTCCGTTGTAATTTGTTGTGGTAGTTAAGTAGGTGACCGCAGGACCTGATCTGATTTTACAACTGTTTTTATGATGGTTGTAAAATGAATTACCATGGTCATTAAGTGGACCAGATGGTCATTAAGCAAACCATATAGCTATAAAAAAAATTGAAATGTGTGTTTTTTTGCTGGCAAAAAGTTCTGGGAAATGGCATAAAAGTTGCAAATTGTGGTCACGTGACTCCAGAACACTACAATCAGGCATAAGTGCAAGCCAGTTGCCAAGCACCCAAAATATGATTACATGACCATGAGGGGAAATGCAGAGGGCAGCAGTCGTAACTTTAAGAAAGGCTCGTAAGTAACTTCTGGGGAATCTGTCATAATCCTGAACAGTCATTAAGCAAGGACTATCTATAAAGGACATTTCTTATTTTATACAAGATAACCCTAGTTATCTTTTTGATGGATCCTGAGGCAAACCTTTTCAGCAAACCAAGGCTGTCTACTCAAAGAGTGCAGGGGACCAACATTAGCAATAATTCATTGAAAGCCAGGCAGACCATATGTTTAAAATATGGAAATATTTAACACGGCAACTTCAAATTACACTTATATCAGTGGATTTTCATGAAACTCTTCAGATATCTATTGGCTTGTCAGCTCAGTTTATTTATTACTTCAGACTAGCCTTTAGGTCAAACTCCAATTTCATCACGGCAACATGGAAGTCATTTTCTTGCAACACATTCACGTTGATCTTTTCATGGATATTTATTGGAGACATACGGATGGATTTCATAACCTCTTTCCTTCTCAAACAGTTTCTATGTGCACTCTCACATATACACACGACATGAAATGAAGCAGTAGAAATGGTTTAGTATAGATGTTGATCAAGTTGTCACAAGATGACTTGGTCTTGATATCTCCAACTATGTATCACTGGAGGTTTTTAAAAAGAGATTGGACAGTCATTTGTCTGGAATGGTATAGGGCAGGGGTCCCCAACCCCCGTCTGTGGACCAGCACTGGTCTACGGCATGCCAGAAACTGGGCCACACAAACAAGCAAAGCCCCATCCACGGGATGCAGGCAGCACATGGAGCCAGGTTCCCCCGGGTCCACAAAAACATCTCTCAGCTCTGGTACTCTGTAATTGTAGATGTATTAAGTCTAATTCTTTAGTAAGATCAAGCAGAGCAAACTAAACTTAACCCCAGAAGCATCCCTAACTCCTATTTTGTGACTTTTCCACACCTAAAGATTCTGCTGCTGATATTTGGTGAGTGACTGTCATTCAAAGTGACTGAATTTGGCTGATCTGAGGACTATCCATATGATGGCGCATAGCTACCAAATTGTCCACTTTTGAAAGCTATTAGTTGGCATTTCAAATTCGGATCCATCAAATTTGTTCTCTTCTCCCCACCCCGCAGCTAGGTCTGTTTGCAGTAATAGAAACTAAACGTCAGACCTAGATGGAGAAAAATGGCTAGCTACAATTTTATAGATGGATGGAGATAGATTTGAGGGAGCTAAGGTCTCAGTTCAAAGGTTTGTTCCCCAAAACAGTGTGACAATATGTGTGTGCAACCCTCCACATGGCATCGCTGCCATTACTAAGAGGGAAAAAGAGGTAACAGTTCTCCCTTGGAACAGACATACAGGCACAGACAGACAAACAGACACACAAATAGAGTGCCAAGGTATGGATGATACCGAAAGTAAAATAATAATAATAATAATAATAATAATAATAATAATAATAATAATAATAATAATAATAATAATAATAATAATAATAATTTTATTTTAATTCCATTTATATCCCGCCCTTCTCCGAAGACTCAGGGCGGCTTACAAGCTTAGCAGTAGCCTTCATTCTATGTATATGCCTGCTTATTAGGGCTTTCACATACATCCCAGCGGCATTATTACAAAGTCAGTTTAATTGCCCCCAACAATCTGGGTCCTCATTTTACCTACCTGGGAAGGATGGAAGGCTGAGTCAACCTTGAGCCTGGTGGGATGCGAACCTGCACTAATTGCAGGGAGCTGGTGTTACTTAAGGAGGCATTAGCCCACTGCTCCACCAAGGCTCATAATAATAATAATAATAATAATAATAATAATAATAATAATAATAATAATAATAATAATAATAATAATAATAATAATAATAATAATAATAATAGTAGTAGTAGTAGTAGTAGTAGTAAATTGGAAGGGACCTTGGAGGTCATCTAGTCCAACCCCCTGCTCAGGCAGGAAACCCTATACCATTTCAGACAAATGGCTGTCCAGTCTCTTCTTAAAAACTTCCAGTGTTGGAGAATTCACCACTTCTGGAGGCAGGTTGTTCCACTGGTTAGTTGTTCTAACTGTCAGGAAGTTTCTCCTTAGTTCTAGGTTGCTTCTCTCCTTGACTAGTTTCCATCCATTGCTTCTTGTCCTGCTTTCAGGTGCTTTGGAGAATAGCTTGACTCCCTCTTCTTTGGGGCAGCCCCTGAGATATTGGACCACTGCTATCATGTCCCCCCTCGCCCTTCTCTTCATTAAACTACACATACCCAATTCCAGCAACCGTTCCCTATATGTTTTAGCCTCCAGTCCCCCAATCATCTTTGTTGCTCTTCTCTGTACCCTTTCTAGAGTCTCGACATCTTTTTTACATCGTGGTACCTGCTAGTGCTCATGTGAAAAGAAAATCTATAGTGGAACCAATGGAATAATTTTCATTAAGGCATGACACTGTCCTCTTTAAAATAACACTTGCTATGAACAGAGAGAGGCACGACTCTCCAACTTTCCCCAAACTGCAACCTCTTTTTCTCCTCCTCCTCCTTCTCTCTTCCTCAGGATTTCTGGCTATTTTAAAATATAAAGTTATCCTTCTGCTCATCAAGTGGCTGAGCTTTCTACATTGCCCACCCTTTTCCTAGTCCTCCTGGGCTTAATTCCAAACAGCTGCTATGGGCGGAAGCCAAATTGTATCTCTCCCTTGGACTTGCCATGATAATTTTATACACCTCTATCACATTCCCCCTCCCGTTCCCGAAAGTGGTTCCAACATTCTGCAGACAGCCGGCTCAGATGGTTAAGACACATACCGTGCGAGGGTGGGCCGAGAAAAAGTCGGCATTGCGTTCCCTGAGCAGAGTGCAGTAGGAATCTACTGCTCAGAGGCCAGCAAGGAAAACAACTATATTCCACCTCCCGGTATGCAGCTCCATGCCAACTTAAGGCAAAACCACTCCCCATCCTCTGCCATTAGGCCATCATCAGGAGGCGGACTGGCAGCTTCAGCTAACGAGGTGTGAAGCCAGATGGTGGGAAAGCAAAGGCAATTAAGAAAAAAAATGTTTAGAGCACAACTGCGAATATGGAGTCTGCTCAGCTGTCCAGAGGGAGCTTTTACCAGACTGTGGCTGATGAAGTCCGTTGGCTTCCCATAGCAAAGAGGTTCTTTAATTGGGCCCATCTCCTGGATGTCCAATCCATTTACAGTTAGGCTGGTTTATTCCACCTGTAAACATTTGCCTTCCGCATTTTGCCTGCCTCTTCCTGGTCCTTGCCCATCATCTACAGCCCACTGCAGACATTTCATGCTAATTAACAAGTAGGGATATAATGATGCTCAGATGCGCTTTCGTAAAGATATGACTGTAATGAACTGGACCTATTTGTCATGTCTTTGCCTGTATTTTCTCCAAAGGGCCTAATGGCTGCATTTTATTTTTTAGTGGCTAAACAGAGGCTGACAAACGTCTATTGGCTTCACTTTAAATGCCATGTGTTTGTTTTAATTAGGGTGATGAGGAGTAAGTCAGGTTGTCCTAAGGAGTTTTTATTTCAATGGGCTGAGGGAAGGAGGCGGTGTAAAGATTTGCACCACCTATTCAGTTTTGTTTTGTTTTTTTGTTTGTGTATGTGTGTATGTTCCTAAAGGAAATCAACCCTGACTCTCCTTTGCAAGGACAGATGCTGAAGCTCAAATACTTTGGCCACCGAACGGGAAGAGGGGACTCATTGGAGAAGACCCCGATGTTGGGAATGACTGAAGGCAAGAGGAGAAGGGGACGGCAAAGGACGAGATGGTTAGATAGTGTCATGAACGCAATGAACACAAAACTCCAGGAGACAGTGGAGGACAGAGGGACCTGGGGTGCTATGGTTCAGGGTTGTGAAGAATCAGACAAATTTTATGACTGAACAACAACAACAATTGGGTGCATGTGCATGAAAAAACAACAACAGGAAAGCATATTTCTCTTTCTCAGCGGTTTTCCACTAAAGTTTGAGTGAATTTTGGTGAATTTGGTGAATTTTCTGGGAGCGATAGAAAAACAGTTTGGGTCAAAGGTTATAATAATAATAATAAGTTTGAAGGGACCTTGGAGGTCATCTAGTCCAACCCCCTGCTAAGGGAGGAAACCCTATACCATTTCAGACAAATGGCTGGCCAGTCTCTTCTTAAAAACTTCCAGTGTTGGAGCATTCACCACTTCTGGAGGCAGGTTGTTCCCCTGGCTAGTTGTTCTAACTGTCAGGAAGTTTCTCCTTAGTTCTAGGTTGTTTCTCTCCTTGATTAGTTTCCATCCATTGTTTCTTGTCCTGCTTTCAGGTGCTTTGGAGAACAGCTTGGCTCCCTCTGCTTTGTGGCAGCCCCTGAGATATTGGATCACTGCTATCATGTCACCCCTCACCCTTCTCTTCGTTAAACTACACATACCCAATTCCAGCAACCGTTCCCTATATGTTTTAGCCTCCAGTCCCCCAAACATCTTTGTTGCTCTTCTCTGTACCCTTTCTAGAGTCTCGACATCTTTTTTACATCGTGGTGACCAAAACTGGATGCAGTATTCCAGGTGTGGCCTTACCAAGGCATTGTAAAGTGGTATTAGGTAGAACACTTCAGTTGTGATCATTTCAAAGGTGATAAGACTTTGCTGGAGAGAACATTTCCTGAGGCCCCAAACATCTTGAAATTCTATATACTGAGACAAAAAGAACTAGGAACTAAATCCAGGGCTAGTGAAAAACAAAAACAGACAAAACTAGCATTAATTAGAAAATTCCCTTGCACCGTACTTTCACAATTTTTAAATTCATTTCCTGAAGGAAGAATTGCTTGCAAAAATTCTTGGAAAGGGGAGAGAATATGGAATTATTTTGTGGAAATCCTTAGGGTTCTTGCAGTGATTTAATGATGAAGTGTCTAAAGCTTATGTGTGAGAGTCATTAATCTGTTCTCAGTGTTTTTCAACATTTCTGAAAGATTTAAGAAAGCTACATCTGTAATTTCGCTGGCTTTCTCAGCTCCTATTGATCCAGAGGGAGGAGATGAAGAAAGATATCCTCAACTTCCCCCATCAAAAAAATAAATAAATGTTTTTTTCCAGTTTTGTTTATTGTTGCAATCAATGTCAGCAGAAAAAAAATCTTTCCTAAAAAAAGATTTCTCAGATTGAAAAAGTCACCCGTTCCAGACATTCCAAAACATTCTGACGCATTACCCTTTTAAAATGGTAAAAGGACTTTATGTGACTCCAATGATTGGAATTTCATTGCAATTCAGCTTGAACAAAAATAAATCTACTATTTAATTTGAATCATTAAATGTTCCTCTGTATATCAGATATGAAAATGACATAACCTTACAAATTTGCAAAAAAAAAATGGAAATAAGAGAAAAATCCCTAATAACATTTAACACATTATTTTAATGAGGAAACTAACCAAAGAGAGAAGCAACCTAGAACTAAGGAGAAACTTCCTGACAGGTAGAACAATTAACCAGTGAAACAACCTGCCTCCAGAAGTGGTGAAATGGTATAGGGTTTCCTGCCTGAGCAGGGGGTTGGACTAGATGACTTCCACGGTCCCTTCCAACATCATCATCATCATCATCATCATCATCATCATCATCATCATCATCATCATCATCATCATCATCATCATTATTATTATTATTATTATTATTATTATTATTATTATTATTATATAGGAGACAGGTAACTACTTGCCATCTGAACTCCAAAAAAAATCTGCTATTAATGTTACACATCATTCCATAAGTCTGGAAAGGCTTGGGCTGAAATCCTCCTTGAAATTAAAAGTGAGATCTTTAGTCAGGCTTAATTAGCCTAATCACAAAAAACAATGTTTAATTCTAATTTTTGCCCATTCTATAATTGCAGCACTCTCAGGGTGAATCATACTACTTCTACTTCTGAATATTATAATTGAAAAATGAAATAATTATGTGTATGAAAAATGCAGCTGTCAGAAGGGTCAAACAAGTCAATAGGTGGACACAACTTTCTCTTGACTTTTGATGATACTCCTCCCTTCTGAAGATTCCTCCAGCACAATTGTGATAGATGAAACAATTTGCTTTCCTTGCAGGAATAAGAGAAACCATGAAGGTTGGTAATTTGTATATATTAAGAAAAAGCTAGAGTTTTCTTTATAGTGCTGCGTAAACAAACTACTCTTTAAAACGTGCACGACCAACAGATTTGGTTATCTGGCTTGGCTCTGTATATGCATTTGCAAACAGAGAAAGAGATTCATTTCAGAAATTATTCCATTATTTGAGCAGTTTATCTGGTGGGCCATTTCTTTTTCAAGTCAACAATCAAAGGAACCAAACTTAACAAGGGTCCCAATGAGAGTTTAATCTACAGTTTTACTTTGCTGTGGCAAATTGTTCCTGAAGCTCAAGGAACCACCCACAGTTGATTTAAAATTTAGGCAGTCCTTAGAAAGGAATAAACAATTTATAGACCTCAGTGCTTCATTCCTTGAAAATTAGCTGTCAACCTTAAAGCAGATGTACAACAGATGGGTATTCAATCTAGGATATGATTGGAGTGAATTGATGGTGGTGGTGGTGCTGATCCAGAAGACATCCAAGGAAAAATGTATGGTAGAAGACAGAAATCTCAAGCTATAGCCACCTACAGTATAGTTTTAATTATAGTTATTAACTATAAATTATAGCTTTAGCTATTCTTATTCCTGGAAGGGCCAAAATGTAAATGAAAGCCAGAAAGTAGGGGGAAAAAGAAGAAATTAATGCAGCATTTAGATAATAAAAACGTTAGGGGGAATGATTCACATAAGAATGCATGACAATAATAATACATGTATGCACAAATAAAATAAATATTATAGACTTAAGCAAGATGATGATTTTAAGTCCAGAATATGGAACAGGTAGGATAAAAGAGCATCACACTCATGTACCATTGAGAATACATATTTCCTTAAAAGACTGCTCTGGATGTACTACCATATATTGTTGGGGGCAATTAAGCTGACTTTGTAATAATGCTGCTTGGGTGTGTGTGTGTGAAAGCCCTAATAAGCAGGCATATACATAGAATGAAGGCTACTGCTAAGCTTGTAAGCCGCCCTGAGTCTTCGGAGAAGGGCAGGATATAAATGGAATTAAAATAAAATAAAATAAATATATCAATGAATTACGGAAACATACTCAAATCATTTTGCCATCATTGCATCATGTGAAGAAAAAAAATTAGAAGCCTAAAGAAAGGGTTGTATTTCTGAAGTTTAGCCATATAAAATGAATCTATAAACTCTGAAATAGATCCTACCTCATAATATTGATATTTAGCCCTTTCTTTTTCTTAACCCTAAAATAGACTTAGAATTGTTTCCTGAGAGAGTCCTGTGGAATTGGATTTCTAAAAGGATCCAGTGATACAATCTGCAGCACATTGGGGCAGCGCATGTGAGGATGCTCCAGCAAACCTGACCTAAAGAAAACCTTTTGTTTCCATTATAGTGGCCTTCCCTTACATAACAGAGAGAGATTTTAAAGAAAACTTCAGGACTGAAAACAGATAAAAGTCCTGTAACGCACAGGGATGCCTATGTTTAAGGTGTTGTTGTTGTTAGCTGCGAAGTTGTGTCTGACCCATCGCGACCCTATGGACAACGTTCCTCCAGGCCTTCCTGTCCTCTACCATCTTCTGGAGTCCATTTAAGCTCACACCTACTGCTTCAGTAGGTGCGATGCTTCAGTTTTACGTTATGAATTTGATACAACCCACCAAGAGTTATGGTGATTGGGTGATATATAAATCTATATGATAAATACATTGATTTAAAAATTCTACTCTTGCTTGCAACCTTTCCTATCCTATCTGATTGTGTTAAAGAAGACAGCTGCTGAGAACATGTGACAACAGATTATTCAGCATGATGCCTTGGATGGAATGGGCTCTCATTAGAGTTAACAGCGTGCTACAAATTTGTGTTTGATCTTTGATCATAAATAAAGATGCATGTATGTGTTACGAAAGATAACTGACTGAGAAGTCTTTGTCAACTGAGTGAGTGGGAAATGGAAAACAATGGCAAAATAGTAATGTCTTTTCAAGGTTCTACAGAAGAAAATATTGCCTTTTCCTATATTCCAGACTATCTACCTGGACAGGCAAGCCTTTGAGAAACTGCTTAACCAAATCCACCAAACCAGCAACTTTACTAAAAACAACAAAATGTAAAAGTTGTTGCAGGAAAAAGCTCTGGGCACCAAGGGAAAGCTAGGAGTTCCAAAAAAAAAAAAAAGCAGAAATTGGAAATGTTCATGCTTGCTTCAGGCTTCCCAACCAGGGGAAACGTTTGAAACGATCTCCAAATAAATGACATATCTGCTGCACTAAGCAACTTTGGAAGGATAATGAGAACGAGGCATGTAAACAAGATGAAAATAACTCTGATAAAGATCTGACAGAGACTTTAATTAATAATGCTGCTCTTCCCAGTTTGCTGTGTTTAACTTTGGCTCCCCTGCCCATATAAACTCTGATTTAGATTTGCTGACCAGACTCACTCCTCTTACTACACAGACTGTGATTTTGATCTCTGAATAGCTAACAACCCTCAACAACAAAACTGACAAATAGAAGCTGATCCTTTTTTTACCTATTATTCAGAGCCTTAATAGGAGGCAAATTGACAGACTGAGCAAATGGTTCCTCCTTTCAAGTCTGAACAGTATTAATGTCAGAAATATATGGATGGGGGGAAAAAATAAACACCAGATCCTCTTAATGAGTGAACACCATGCTCTTCACTTTCAGCCAAGCTTTTCTGTGATACTGCCTAGGGGGAGAATATAATTTGTTGCCTATCCTAGTGAGATGGACAGGGGATTTATAGAATAGCCTTGTTGGCATCTTCTGCAATTAGTCAGCCCCTAGCAAGCTCTAGCAACCCAGTCAGTCAACCTTTGGCAACCCATACTCCTTTTATGTTTTTTATTCTAAGCATTGGGCATAGTTAATTCAGAATGCTTCAGCAATTTCCAAGGTTCTTCTTCCTGTTCTTGACAACAGTTCTTGTTCCTTAGCCCAGCTGTCTACAGCAGATTTGAGCTATTACCTACTAATAGTTTGGTCTACTGTCTTCAGATAAAGTGGTCTTCAGCCATTTGTTTTCCTTCAGTACATAGATTGGATCCATATAAGACACCCAAGCACAGAGTACTGAACGACTGCAAGATGTAAGACAGAGGTCTTCAAACTCGGCCCTTTTATGACTCATGGACTTCAACTCCCAGAATTCCTCAGCCAGGCACACTGGCTGAGGAATTCTGGGAATTGAAGTCCATGAGTCATAAAAGGGCCGAGTTTGAAGACCCCTGATGTAAGAGATACACCAAGCAGCCCAAATTTTGGCAGTAATAGCAGTCAGCCTTTATCACAGCTGAGACATAGCAGCAAAAAGGGAACAGGAAAGAGATGGTGGATTTCAGGACAATAATTCATGGATCCCCCTATCCATGACTGTGGCGCTTCAGATAGTAATGAATCACTTGATAGCGGAAGTGTAAAACAATAATAATCCAAACCTCCTTAATGAATATTATGCTCTCCATGCTTCCACTTGGAAAGATTAGTTGGCTTCCTGTCCAAAATAGAAGCAAGAGGATTTTACTGGCAGTAAAATTTCAGAGATAATCATGAAAATGAAGCATATTCTTAACAGTTTTCAGGTTATTCTGAATCATGCTTTTCAGGGTCTTCATACTGCCCCTTTTTACAAAAGGGGAGGGAAAGAAGCTGCACAGATAAAGAATTTGGACAAAATATAATTAAATGATGGGGGGAAATGAAAAACACCTCTGCCTGGACAGAGTTGAGGACTCCCCTTTCTGTAAGTCCAAGACCATCAAGATCTATACAGACAAAGCACTAACAAACCCAATACTCAAAACACACCAGGGGAAGAGATGAGGAACGAGGCCTGATGGTGATATATTTATTCAAAAACCTGCCACGGGTGAACCAAAATATTGTAATTTCTTGATAAAATACCCTAAAGAGCTCAGTAACATTATACTGAAAAAATGTACCCACCACTGCATCTAGTATACTTTCAGATTTACAAAAATATGCTGCATTTCATTTTGTAGATGTTTTTTCCCCAACTTTGGTTCAACTTAGGAAGTCTTTGTAGCATTAACCAGGTTGTCTAAACTTTTGCATGCTGCACTGCAGAAGTGTCAACCACTCCTATGGAAAATGAGCAAGTCTCATCCCATGATGCACACAGGCAAGTGAAAATACATAAGGGTTGAATCTAGGCCCTACTAAATCTATACTTTAAATCTTAGTCTGCAGTTGCTGGTTTCCTATATTGTAATCTTAACAAGAGCTGTCTCACTGAGTCTCTTTCTGCAAGAGTCTAATAGTCTGAGAGAAGACTGGCAGCACGAAACAATCAAGCACTAAGGTTATCCAAGTGTCCTTTAAATATCACTTCAGATTCAGCAATAAAAACACTGGAAATCCAAGGCCAGTGTGGGAGGAAGCAGAAATATAATAAAATAAATAGGAATCCTGTATGCTAAATGAATCTCCTTCTCCAGAGAAGCCCATTTCTCCCTGTCACCTGGAACCATAATAGTAATTTCCAGATCAAGCTGAGTTTTATCATGGACTAGTTTCTGGCTGGTGATTGTTCATAGTTTCTCCTTGCCTATATACAGTGCTTTTTTTGTAAAAGAAAAAGGTGCCGGAACTCACACATGTCAAACAATCCGCCTTGCCTACCCTACAAGGTTCTATCCAAAAAGGGAACTCCGTTCTGAGCGTTCTATGACAAAAAGACCCCTGCCTATATATCATTCAATTTTAAAAACAGTCTTGACAGATAATCAGGTCAGATCAGGAAAACATATTCTCTTAGTTGAACAATTCCAGACATGACTTCCATTATCCTTAGCATCCATCACATCTGGGAGGACACCAAGTTGGGGAAGACTGCTTTAATGCACCTTTCCATGATGTGATGACAAACCTGTCCCCATCTGAGAAGGTTGAGACTTCTGGGCATTATAAACCAATACATTTTAAGGCTTCCTGATTGAGGAAATCTGCTGTAACAGGTATTTTAACGTTTTTATGCATTTTTAAGCAGGAATGGGGTAGCAGGATTAAATTAGTTTGGTTCATTTGCTGAACCACCTCCATGCCAACCTCTTACTTCAAAACAAAGCATTTATCCACTATCTTTCATTTTTCCCAACTGCAGTTCTGGGACTTGATTTGACAAAGTACACTGCAGGAAGGAAGGAAGGGAGAGAATGACGAAAAAAGAAGGTAATGACTAATTGACAAGTTAATTTGACCTCTATGAAAAAGTCATCAGAGCTAAAAGAAAATTATAGAGTGATTCTGGAAACATAGTGAGGAAAAACTATTGATCACAGTCTGAATGTTATAATCCTGATAGGAGATGCAGGCGCTGTGTTCAAAAGACAATACTCTTAAATAGCAGCCTATTTATCATGGGGAGAAAAATGGATAATTCAGCAGGTATAATCAAGTCATTATGAGATTAACAAGGAAAAAATCGTTGTGTTTTAAGAAGTGAAAAATTATAGTATGAGAAAAACTATTTTGGGTGCCCAAAAGGTGTATCTAGAGGATTACCAGGGATGTGAAACTTCAAGAGCAGCAGAAAATTATTTGGGCTGTTTAAATAAAATGAACTGACATATGAAGTCAAATTAGGGTTGTGAAGATGTCTGAAGAATACTTTGCGATGCTAAGGGCTGGAGTGGAAGTCTCTTGGAATAAAAACTGCAGACTAACATGGTACAACAGCAGAGATTATGACAAATTTGCATGAACATGTTGCATACACACACATAAACACACACAATATCCCCTGACATCAAAATCAAGTTCCTTCTCAGGCATATCAATTTGTGCTGTCCTGCTCACACACATAACTGTGGTTTAGTGGGTTTATTAATATTTCCCTGCAACTCCCTTCACCAAAAACCCAGAACTGTCCCAATTAAGTTCAGCCACAAGCAGACCAATGCTGGTCCACAGAGCAATGGCCAATGAGTCCACAAGGCACTTGAAAGTTTCCCAAGCAAAATTAAACCCACAGCACAAGAGGGTTCACAAGGCAAAAATAGTCCCAAGTTCACAAGACACAATCCAAGTCAAGGCACAGTGTCAGTCCAAAATGGGGCAAGAATCACAATGACCAGAAAATACACAGCTAGGAAATGAACACATTGTTCCCAGCATCACTTCCATCTGTCTGCTGTGCTAAATAGACAGCTCCTGGTGCAGCCCATCAAGAAGGGTGAGGCTTTCTCCTCACAAGTAATCTGGCTGACTTTCTCTGTTTCTGCCCTTTTTCTGCCCTACATTTGCTTAGATCAGGTGCAGAAAGCAGTTCCTCTTCCTCATCACTGATCAGCTGCAGCTGCATGTTTTCCCCACCTGAAGCCTCTGGACTGTCCTGCTGCAGCTGTGGTTCAGCCAAATCCCTCTCAGACGGCTGCTTGGAGCCACTGACCAACTCCCCTCCAAACGTGCCTGGAACTGGTTCATCTTCCTCCGAGCTGACATCTGGAGAGGTATCTGGGAAAGAGTCCAGGGGAGTCATCACATATTCCGCCTTGATTTTCATTATATTCAGCTGACATTCCTGCACATGTTTATTGGGTTGTGGTATGTCACCACATTTCTGCAAGGTTAAGCATCTTATCAAAACAGATCTGCAAAGGCCTATTATACTATTTGTAATTTTTCAGACCAACTTAGTAGTCTATCCAATTTATTTACTTATTGGGATTATATGCCTCTCCAACTGAAACCAATTCAGCAACTTACATACCCTCTTTTGATAAATAAGGTTTTTTTAAAAAAAACACAACACCTATCAGCAGTAAATCACAATTCTGCACCGATGAATTAAAAAAACCCTATTTTATAATGTTATTTATATCCTACATTCTTCTTATATAAGCACTCTAGGGGGCTTATTAACAAGTAGTAAGGTAAAGGTAAAGGTTCCCCCGCACATGCGTGGTAGTCGTTTCCGACTCTTGGGGCCAGTGCTCATCTCCGTTTCAAAGCCGAAGAGCCAGCGCTTGTCCGAGGACGTCTCTGTGGTCATGTGGCCGGCATGACTAGATGCCAAAGGCGCATAGAATGCTGTTACCTTCCCACCGTAGTGGTCCCTATTTTTCTACTTGCATTTTTACGTGCTTTCGAACTGCTAGGTTGGCAGAAGCTGGGACGAGTAACAGGCGCTCACTCTGTTACGTGGCACTCGGGATTCGAGCCGCCAAACTGCCGACCTTCTGATCGACAAGCTCAGCGTCCTAACCCACTGAGCCACCACATCCCTATATTAACAAGTAGAACTAGGGACAACTGGCCAGATATGACAACGTGGAAGCCAGTAACAAACAAGGCTCCTTTCCAGGCCTTCAAAGCTTCAACCTAGTCACACCCTGGAGCAGGAAAGTAGTGGAGATAACTTCCTACATCAAATCTTCTGTACTTGTGTGAAAGCCAAAGAAAAGGACAATACCAAAGAATAGAAACTTTGCTCGTACAACTTATAATAATGGATATCTTAGCAAGCAGCAATAATCACAAACTTTATTCATAGAGAACAAACCACATCTCTTTACTCAGCCATAGTGGATGGCAATTTAGAGGACATGGTTCTGGATAATTTTGATAACTTAACCAAACTATTTCTATCATTGTTAGCTGGCCCCCACCCATGATCCAGAAACACATCTTGCTTGAGTTAATCACAAAACAATTGTGAGGCTTGAAATTCTCTAAATCATCCGTTTAAATTTTATAAATTTTATAAAGAGAATCCACATTTTTGTTCAATTTCTGGCTTAGTGAACCTGGAAAACAGTGCAAACCTTTAATCCATAAAAACAAGGAATGCTACGTGAACGAGGGCTCTTCAAGATCAGCATACTCTGTCTCTGAGAATGTATCTGAAATTTTCTTTTTCTTCAAAAGAAACACCACATACTGTGTGCCAAATTTGTCTTAAATCAAATGGGATCCCTACAAATACCTCTACTTTGTATGTCCTGAAATCATTTTGTTTATTTTTGTTTTAAAAAAACCCCAGTTATGCTGCATTTTAAGAAGAAGAAGAAGAAGAAGAAGAAGAAGAAGAAGAAGAGAAAAAAGAAAAGAAAAGAAAAGAAAAAAGAAAAGAAAAGAAAAGAAAAAAAAAGAAAAAAAAAGACCCCAAACCAAATCAAACTGAAACAAAAATATGGGATGGAAAATACATTTCATAAATGTGGTATGAAATCACAGCAAATCAAAATACACCATCCTAAACCAGCAAAGAGAATGGGGAAAACAGGCCAATCCAAACCTTAATGAATGATTTTCTTTTAAATATCCTGTAAACCGCCCTGAGTCCTTCGGGAAAGGGCGGTATATAAATCTAAATAAATAAATAAATAAATAAATCAAGTTATCAACAGCAGGACTGGAGTAACAAATATCTTTTCACCCTGAGCGAGATTTGAAAGCATTTTGTAAAAACAGATATAATTCAATGCCGTAAAACACACAAACAATTTTGTACTATAGACATATGAACGGAAGGAATCTGGCACGTGATAGTGGTCTAGAAACCAATTTCTAAATGAAAAAAAGGGAAACCGTGAAGTTTCCACCCTCCACGATACAGACGAATTTCAGAGTTATCCTTTGCCTGGCATTTATCTCTTTCTTCCAGTTCCCCCATATCTATGTCACACCAACTTCTCTGCCTACCTGCATGAACTCAGCCCTTCCATCTGATAAAATTCCAGATCATTAAAACATCTGAATCTTGGCAGCAGAATGAATGATAGGTTAAGTACAACTATGCAAATGTAAGTAATTAGCAAGAACAGTTATGCCTTGTAATCAATCACCACAGCAGCAGGATGTGTCTGGAACCTCCATAATTACATTTTTTTTCCTCCCTCCAGATTTGAGAAGGGCAATTGCTGTGAGATTGCCCTCTCATCATCTGGAACCAGAATATAGTACCATAATGCTAAGTTGTAGGCCTATTGAAAATCCACTAGCATTCCTAAAGTATTCTGGAACTAAAAAAGAGATTACAAAAACTACAGAGGGAGCACTAGATAGATAGATAGATAGATAGATAGATAGATAGATAGATAGATAGATAGATAGATAGATAGATAGATAGATAGATATAGATACATAGATATAGATATATAGATATATAGATATAGATATAGATATAGATATAGATATAGATATAGATATAGATATAGATATAGATATAGATATAGATATAGATATAGATATATGTGTGTGTGTGTGTGTGTAAATTTTTTGGATTGCTAACAAAGAATTAAAGCCTTGGGTTAGGCTGAAACAGGAAATAAGATTTGTCCCATGTTTGGGGCCTAGCAAGGTAATCTAAATACTTAACAAACATTTAAAACACACACACACACACACACACACGCACACACACACACACACACACACACACACACATATATCTCAAACACGGGACAAATCTTATTGCCTGTTTCAGCCTAACCCAAGGCCATCCACAGGCTGTAGTCACAACAGTGACAGCTCATATTTGTGTAAATTTTTGGACTGCTAACAAAGAATTAAAGGGAGACTAATTTCAAACTCATTTGTTCTCATCATCTCAGTTGGTATACTGGTATACCAACTGAGCTTCTTAAAATCTTAGCAAAAAAATGAAAGTCATAAATGAATGTCTGACAGATTTTAAATATTAAATGACAGGCTATAAATTATGCATCTCAAGATATCGCTTTAATGTCCGTTCTCTTTGCAGGGTTTGTGAATAAGATTTAATGACTTTTTAGCAAGAGTCTAATGCCAATCAAATGTCATAGCATTTACTTTTTTGTTTTTTGCTTCCAAATTTTACTGTGATACTTTTGTAGTATGGTTCATTCTTTGTTGCTCGTGGTACACTTAAAACAGTCCTAACCCACCCTCTCGAACAAGTCACAAATCCAAAGATTCACAGAACATGGAAAGATGTCTCAGTGCAAAGCTATGCTGCAACCCTGGTACAAATCCCTTTATGAAGTTAAACATAAAACACTTCCCCAATAACATCAAATAGAGTCTATATATACGGTACACATATGCATTACATAATGAGTAACTTCCCCAAGTAAGTCCCAAAGTTGTTTTTTCAGAAGACAACTGGGCTCATCCAAGAAGCTTCTTCAGTTCTTCTAAGAAACTTCTTGGAAATGAAGAAGCTTCTTGGGTGAGAAGAAAAACATCCTCAAGGAAAAATAAAAAGTCCTGTTGCTTTTTGAAAAAGCACCTTTGTGACAACCATGAGCTGGATGACTGAGAATCACTCCAAAGGAGTAGTAGGGGTGATAATGAAGAAACGTCATGTATGCCAAACTAATGTTTTACTTCACTAAAGCTAACCTTTCATTCAAACCTTTTATTTCTTAAATGGTATTCCTCCCAAACTCCAAGCCATCCCCAATCACCGGATGTTCTCATATTTACCTATAACATTTCCAACTGTATTGCCAAGTAGCTTGGAAATCAGCCAATACAAAGCTTAAAAGCTAGATGAATAACATTAAAACAAGGGTGCTTAAAGGAGGGGGGTCAAAATGGCAGCCGCAATCATAACTCTGAAACCCTGACCTTTTTTTTTACTTTCACCACTCATATGAAAGAGGAGTTCTAACTGCAGGAGCATAGCTACCATCTTGACTTTTTAACTCCCCATCCTTTAGACACCTTTGAATTACAAGAACGCGAGTAATGATCAATACAAAACTGGACCTCTAACTCTTATGTTTTGCTTACGTTGTACATAAACAGAGGCTACGAGAAAACTTCAAGTAGAGCAATTGGCAATTAAACATCCAGACATTTAGTCTTTGCAAGTTTGGTACATTTTGCAAGGAGAGAAAAATAACTTGCCGTTTCCTTTCTTCAGGAACAAGTTCCATATAAAGAATGCCCAAAGCAAAGCAATGCACTAAAAGAAAACATTGCTGGTGATTTCCCCACAGATTAAAGCTGGCTGCATACATTTAAACTGAAGGGAAAAAGAAGTTGAGCTGGAGAGCAGGAATCAATGACAAGGAAGGGGTCAGGAGAAAAAAGATGCTCAGAGTTTATTGGGAAAAGACAGAATACCTAATCTGAGTTGGCTCAAAGATCAGCCAAGTTACTTGCTGTTTTTTTTTTGGGGGGGGGGGAACTAGTTCTACTTATTTTTTGAGTGAATGCAACAGAGCCCAGGCATCCGGAGTTCCACAGGCAGTTGATTTAGTGTGCAAACACAGCTTTAGACTAGGAAACCATGCAATTAAGATTGTGCATTGGGTATTTCCTATCTCCCTTCAGGTCTAATGACCAGCTGTATATTTCAAAGTTGGGAGCCTTCAATGAAATTACTTGTCAAGTGCAAATTTGGGAAAGGAAACTGGCCCATCCTGACTCTTTTCTTAGTCTGTACCATTTCCCTGCATCCTCCCAGTCACTGAACCTAAACCTTTAAGGAAATATAGAAGTAGAGAAGTACAAGTGAATAATTCTATGTTCAGAGCATCTGTATATTTGGCTTCATTTGTATATTCAGCTTTTCTGAACTTTAACTCATAGTATGTTGCGGTGGCAGCCATTTTGGGTTACTTCAAAGGAATCAAATAGCAAAACAAATTAACAAGTGTAGAAATAAACAGTAAATAAACTGGGGTCCCCTGAGAAGAGACACTATGAGAAGAGACACCAATGTGGGCAGCCTTGATTTACAACCAGTTGCTTTGCAACCCTCTGAAGTTATGACAGACTCCAAAAATGAGACTTATGACCCGGATTCAAAGTTCTGATGTCCGTGCTTCCCTTGTATGGTCATGTGACTGCATTGTGGGCACTTAGCAATAAGCCTGCATGCACAATCATTTGCAATGCCTCGTAGTCATGTGACCATGCTTTACAATGTTTTTTGCCAGAAAACTGGCATTTACTTTTAATTTCTAGCAAAAACGATCCCATAGCGAAGTAGGGGTTCATTTAAAAACTGCAGTGTTCATTTAAGGACCACAGCATTCAATTTACAATTGACATATTCAACAGCTGAAAAAAAAATGTAAAATTAGACATGGTTATATATTGACCTTCTTTATGACCATGGTGACTTACGACCAAAATTGTGGGCTCAATTATGGTTGTAAGTCAAGGACCATCTGTACTTTTCTGTTTCATATTTTCTTCTCCATCACCTTTGCAATTTCTGGGGAAACATACAAAGCTTCATTTTCCTTAAGCATGATTCATGACACAAGCTAAGGCCAAAATGAAGCAAGCACGTAACTTAGTGTGAGATTTACATCATGACTGACATAACTTTTATCACAAAAAGTGTTTTTTTTCCTGTCATCAAGTCACGGGGTAGACCACAAGTTGAGTGTATCTACTCAAATGTTGTAAAGAAATATGATAGAGCAACATGGGACATATCTCATGAATTTTAATCAACTAAAAAAAAAACCATGTTCTCATGGAGAAAACTGAATATTAAATTATAAAGAACGTAACGTACAGTACATCTTTAACACACAATATGTGGAGAACAGAAAAATCCAGACATCCATAACCAAAACATAATTCCCCTATTTCAAATTAACAAGTGTTACTTCCTTCTTTAGATGCACATAAATGAGATGCCCATTTTCAAACAAATTGCCAAACAAAATAATAACAAAGTCTGAACGAGTCAGAGAAATGTAACCTTACACTTGAAAACAATCACACTTAACTCAAGCAGACCTGTTTCACCACTGCAGTGCAGCCTTTTGATTGTTTCAATTTCTCACATACTTGAGTACAGATAACCTATTGCAGCAATGTGTAATTCATCCACACAAAGATAATATTAATTTTCAGACGATTGTTACTAGTTGGATATTTGAGATCTTGAAAAAAATGAAACTTCCAGGATCCCAGTACAGCTTGAAAGTCAAGCTGTGATGGATCTACTCCTCTGCCAGCCACCCTTGGTGTCCAGGTCTCTTTGATTGAGAGATGGTTTTTTTTGCAGCCAAATAGATGTTATAAACCTAAAGACCCCTTTCACCCATATTTCCTTTCATATGTTGCATTTCAGTTGAGATATGAGAATGACATGAAAAGAAGTGGACAGGAAAACCTTGCCACTTTTGGTAAACATTATTTTCTCTTGCCAATCCCGCTGAGAAAATGCCATCATTCAGGACCCACAAACAAGGCAGAGCTCCAACCACCTGCCATTTGGTGGAGCAGTGGGCTAATGCCTCCTTAAGTAACACCAGCTGCCTACAATTAGTGCAGGTTCGAGTCCCACCAGGCTCAAGGTTGACTCAGCCTTCCATCCTTCCGAGGTAGGTAAAATGAGGACCCAGATTGTTGGGGGCAATTAAGCTGACTTTGTAATAATGCCACTTGGGGGGGGGTGAAAGCCCTAATAAGCAGGCATATACATAGAATGAAGGCTATTGCTAAGCACATTTGATTTGTGCTTAGATTGTAAGCTGCCCTGAGTCTTCGGAGAAGGGCGGGATATAAATGGGATTAAAATAAAAAAATAAAATAAATTTTGGTCTGCTGGGACTAAAGATCTTTTCCCCCCCAATACCCATCCTGTATAAAACACCTTTATACAAAAGTTGATGAAATGATTGCCATTCTATGGTTACATGTTCAAGCAGCCACACCAACCTAATTGAGAAGCCTATTTTACAATACCAATATCAACCTGACAAATTTGGAAGTTGGGGCTGGGTATTAACAGGCTGAATGGTAAATAGTCCATATACTCTGGGATGGACTATTATCAAGCTCTTCTTGGAGGCCATTTTACACACCTGGGAATAACCTGAGCTAAGCCACAGAGGGCAGGATGAGCCATGTAAACAAAGACAACCATCTTCCTCAAGATATGACAGATGGCTACCTGGGTATCTTCATCTCAACCTTCCCTTTTGATTTGACTTGAAATAGATGCTTCAGTCCAAAAATCCCATAAGATAATCACAACCTATGATAGGTGAGACAACTTTCCCACTTTGCTCAGATGTTTAAACCCCTCTCTCCAAGACCCATGTGATTTGAATTATTTCTCCTTTTCTTGGGAGGAAGATGAAAATGCAATGAAGAGACAACATGAGGAGATAGAACCAAAACCTTAATCTCCCATTGTAGGCTTAGATCCACCCATTTCTTGCTTTTAGTTCCAAAGTCAAATCTAACAGTAATGCAGAATAGATGCCTCACTTGATAAAAACAAGGTTACTCATCCCTATCTTAAACAATCTGACAGCAACATTACAGGTAATGTTTCTAAACCAATGGCCAACTTCTGTAATTGCAAACCTAGTCTGAATTATACCAAAATGGTTATGATGCCATTTAGATGAAAAAGGTGTTGCCTGGCTGAGGAATTCTGGGAGTTGAACTCCACAGGTCACAAAAGGGCCAAGTTTGAAGACCCCTGTTCTAAGCCATAGGCTTAGATAAGGCAGCAAATAGGCTTAGACAAGGCAGTTATATGTTCTAAGCCATAGGCTTAGAACATATAACATGGGTGCTATATGAGATATGCACCTCTCTTTCAAAATTCACATCAGTGCACAGTGCTTACAGTTTGAACATGTAGAGTTCCAGTTCGTTTTTATATATTTTATACCAATCCAATTCAATAACCATCTACTGTTTGATTCTCATCCATATTCAACCACAGTTACACGTCTACAAGTAAACCTACACAATTTACCTGAGTGTTGATGTGACACTCTGCCGTTTCCATTTATAAGTTGTAGAGACAGAAACAGAATATTAATGTAACCAATTTATGTATGAACACAAAGACAGATACTTTTTTTTATCAGACCTTCTTATGGATCTTTCCTCTACTGAAGCCTTGTTTCTAGAACCAAGTTCTAAACCAGGGGTGTCAAACTGCCTGCCCACGGGCCAGATGAGTCACACCAAAACCATGCCTACCCCATTGCCGGCAATGGGAAAAAAGTCACGATACGTCGCGACATGTCACGTGATGTCGCAAGTTTGACACCTGTGTTCTAAACCATTAGATAGCATAAGATATTTGGGCTGCTCCTGGTCATTCTAAAGAAACAGATTTTCATAAAAAGAGAAAGATCAAGACTCTAGTAACAAGAATCTAGTAACACTTCCTCCACTTTTGTACATTCAGAATAGGCCAGTGTGGAGTTCTCCAGGATTCAGTGCATTTGCTAAGACAAAATGCCTTATTGGTTCCCACAATGGCTTCAACCATAAACTGCCCAACCCTATTGTGCAACTCTACCCATAGTATATGAACTTCTGGTTCTGTCTGTTTGACTTTGTTATTTGATCCAGTTTTCTCCACCTGAATTAACCATACAATTCAGGGCTCTGGTCTAGAGTCCCATATGGTCTACATGGAGCTACCCTCCATGACTAAAGGGGAACTTGGTCTCCTTACTTCCTGTCTGACGTCTTAACTACCATACCACACTAGTTCTCAGAAAGAGTTAAAAATTTGATGGTCGAGGGGTCATTACTAGGCAAGAAGAACTGTGTATCATGGCACCATCAGTTGCAGGTAGCCCTTGACTTACAGAGGGTTTTTGATGAGCAGTCGGCATTATGACAACTTTGGGATGGGTGTTCTATGCCCTGTGAAGCACTTCTGAGAATCATAAAATGTCACCACACACCCCTTGCAGTCATGTGCATTTCAGGTGCTTGGCAACTGGCTTGTTTTTATGACCAGTTGCAGCATCCCATTGTCATGTGACCATGATTTACAACATTTTTTTTACCACTTTCTACCAAAAACACCCATTCAGAAGAATGCATTTGCTTCATGAGCATTACAAAATATTGGGGGGAAAAACAGGTCCAGTCACATGGGGAACGTTTAGTTATGACTGCAATGATTTATTACTGAATTTCTGGCTTCAGAAAGTCAAGGATTACCTACACTGTACTGCCAATCCCTGTCACATGAGGATGTGCAAAGGCTTTTAGTAAAAAAAAAGTAAAAAGTAAAGGTGCAATGAAAGAAAAAGCTGGGAACTGCATTAGATCTGACTCACAGAGATGCTGGGAAGGCTCTTTCACCATATTTCCACTTTTAGTTTTCATAAGAATAATTTGAACGCATGGGTAAGGCTAGTACGTTGGAAAATGAATGCACAGGAGTCATACCCAGCTACCAATCTGCAAGTATTGTATAGGAAAAACCTGCATGGGATATAATACACGACAAACTAAAATTGTTCCAGACCTTCTTCATAGGTTGTACAATACTTGCAAATCTTAAGACTAGTGAGCATTCTTAGATCCAGAGAAGGCAAATGTTATTTTGCCCAAATATGTTATTTTGCACAGATTCGTCATATATACCAATTGCGCCCCTTTTTGGACCGAGATGCCCTACGTACAGTCACCCACGCACTCGTTACCTCCCGTATAGATTACTGTAATGCTCTCTACATGGGGCTGCCCTTGAAGACCACCCGGAGGCTTCAGCTGGTGCAGAATGCAGCTGCACGGGTTGTGATGGGAGCACCCCGATACTCCCATATTACACCCCTCCTGCGTGAGCTGCATTGGCTACCAGTTGCCCTCCGGGTGAGATTTAAGGTGCTGGTACTTACCTTTAAAGCCCTACATGGCTTAGGTCCGGGATACTTGCAGGACCATCTGCTGCCGGGAACAAATTCCCATCGTCCAGTACGCTCACACAGAGAAGGCCTCCTCAGGGTACCGTCAGCTAGGCAATGTCGGCTGGTGACCCCCAGGGGGAGGGCCTTCTCTGTGGGAGCGCCAGTCCTATGGAATCAGCTCCCCCCTGAGCTTCGGATGGCCCAAAACCTCCAATCCTTTCGCCGCGGCCTCAAAACACTCCTGTTCCACCAGGCTGACCTGGACTGACAGGCATTTTAATTAATTTATATTTAGAATTTTTAATTTTTTTAAAAATTCTTTAATTTTAATTTATTGCACAGATGATTTCAATTTTATTTTTATCTTGATTTCTGTACTTATTATATGTTTTGTTGTTAGCCGCCCTGAGTCCTTCGGGAGATAGGGCGGGATATAAATCCCATCAATAAATAAATAAATAAATAAATAAATAGGCACTCTTTAGCCCAAGCGATCGCACCATCATTTTTCAGAGATGAAGCATTGTAGAACAACCATGACTTTCATTCTGTCCATCGCTGCAGATGACAGTTGGACGAGAGAAGCATCCAGACAGAAGCAAAGCTGTCCCTGCTGAGAATCGGGAAGCTCTCCCGAAGCAGAGCAGATCAAAAGAGAACACTTGTCTGTTTTGCCTACTATCCTGTACCTTTGCATTTTTTTTTAAACTTAGTGATAACTGCCCTTTTGCATCTGAAGGGGGATGAAAGGAGACAATTAACCACTAAATGGAAAATATGAGAAGCAGAAATAAACAGTTTATTGAGAGAGGCAGCCAGGCAGACAGTTTCTGTCTGGATTCTCTGATTATCTTTTGAGGTCTTGCCTGCTGGCTATCTTGAGCATCCATCAGACAGACACCGGTACTGGATTAACTCTTATTTCCCTAGTGTTCTCTCACCTAAGAAGGACTTCTTTGGTAGTTTTAGAAGAGATTTTTCCACCAGTTATTTTAGTCCATAATCCTTCCATGAGTGGGTTTTTAAGAGGGTTTTAGATACTGTAACTCAAAGTGTTCTTTGTACTTTAGAATTTGGAGAGGGATCAAATTGGATTTAGTCAGGGTCCACAGTTGTTCTTATTTTCTTTCCTGTGCTACTGCAGGAAGAAGGGCATTGGAGAAATAAAATTAGTTGAGGAGGCTACTTCTATTTAAGCCTAACTTAACAAGTGCTTAGTTTCAATTAAACTCTGGAACCGAGTACCTCTTAGTTACTAACCGCATCTATTGGAGAATGTAGAGGCTTTGGAGGAAAGTCTAGCCTGTCCTCATGACCTAACTCCCAGGTGCACTAAGCAAGATACAGAAGGGTTGATTTAAGAGGCGAACTGTCAATGTGGCACCCAGAAACACTAGAACATCACTTAGGATGCTATAGACAGACTCCCAGGACATATACAAAGAGACGGGCGAAATCTTTCAAGTTCGCCAAGACTCAGATAATCTGTTTTCACATAAAGTCTCATGAGATTTGGGCACGGTACAACATTGTGAATTTGCACAATGGTGACTGATGCTTGTAAACACCACTGATTCTTGACATAAGAATGGTAGCTTCTTCTGAAGATTGATAGTTTCAGACATGTCAGGAGCCTCTCTGCTTGTCAGCTACAACTGGAGGATGGAGTTAATAACCAGAACCTCCCCAATCAACCAGCTGGGGCTTCCTTCTCCATGGCTGAGTTTCAGTTAATCCTTGGAAGCACGAGTCCCTTCCAAACCACCTATAAGTGTTTAAAGCTAGCCTGGCTGGGGAGCCTGTAGGTTTGGGTTTGGTTTTCTTCCCACCTCCATTGTACCCAACATGTCAAGTTGTTCACTTGATAGTTTCTGAGATATCCCTTGTTAAATGGGAAAGGACATTCTTTCCCACTGACTTACAAACACAGACTGGTTTCTGAGAAGACCACTGGCTACTTTTTTGACAAGTGATTGTTTTCTGCCCCTTCAGTTCAAATGCAGGCTGGCATTCAAATGTCAACGAGTCTCCGTGGCGAAATGTTGACCCTTCTCTCTTGCCATATGCTAGCATTCCAGGATCTCCACAGCTTCCCTGGTCAATTTCTAGAAGAAACACAAATAAAGATACGAAAGTAGGGAACATAAAGGAAATCTTTGCATGCAATCTTTTATCTGGCACTTTATTCTTGCTGTTGTAAGAGTTTTTTCCATAAGGGTTAAAAAAAACAACACACACACAGACTCATAATAAAAATAGGTCAGACATGTTTGCTATCATAAAGCTTTGGGAAAACTTCCAATGTCCTGGCAGAAGAAGTCAGCTGTAAAGAAGGACCAATGTATGACCCTCCCAGCTTCTTCTACTTAGACTATATTTGTCCTTTGATCTTGTAGGCAATTCCTGGGAAATTAGTCTGTATATAGAGCTGGAAATAGAAGAAACAGATGTTTAAAAGCAGGGTTGAAGTCACAAAAGACTCCGACATGTCATTCTTTTTTTTTTAAAGTTTATAAACTTCAAGAAGTTGAAGGGGAAAAAAAAAGAAAGACAAATGTACCATATCTCCCCTGAAGATAAAGCTATTCAAAACTGTCATGTGAATCACTGAAATGATATGAATATTTTCCTTCTGTTCTTCTCTGATTGCCAGGTTGAGGAGTTGATACATTGCATGGATAAAGTGTAATTTGCTTGGATTTCATTCTAGGGTGAGGCTCAAAGCCAATCATTCTGGCTTGCCAAACACTGGATTATGTCTTAGAATGTTGTTTTTATTGGGGTCCATGCAGCAGAGAAATGAGGTATCAGCATCCAAAGTGGAAGAAGTGGAAGAAGTGCTTCTGACTTGGTATGGTGTCTGTGTCTGTCAACACCATCTTAAAAGGACACACTCCTTTTCCTGCTTTTACATGGTAACTGCAAAATTCATGAACAATGCATATTTCAATTCAGGGAATGTCCTTGACAGGCAGAGTAAAAGTGTACATGAGAAGCACTTTTCCCATTTCAGATCCAAATACCTGCAGATACCTCTCATCAGGGATGACCATTGGGTGTGGTCAAAAAAGTCAATAAGGTAAAGGTAAAGGTAAAGTTTCCCCCGCACATGCATGCTAGTCGTTTCCGACTCTAGGGGCCGGTGCTCATCTCCGTTTCAAAGCCGAAGAGCCAGCGCTTGTCCGAGGACGACTCCATGGTCATGTGGCCGGCATGAATAGACGCCAAAGGCGCATGGAACGCTGTTACCTTCCCACCATAGTGGTCCCTATTTTTCTACTTGCATTTTTATGTGCTTTCGACCTGCTAGGTTGGCAGAAGCTGGGACGAGTAACAGGCGCTCACTCTGTTACGTGGCACTTGGGATTCGACCCGCCAAACTGCCGACCTTCCGATCAACAAGCTCAGCGTCCTAACCCACTGAGCCACCGCGTCCCTTAAAAAAAAAAAAGTTCCATCTGTTTTAAAAATAAAAGTTTGCAGTGTACATGAAAATGGATGGAGTTTCCATTGCATTATTGTGACCGCTTTTTTGCCATTTTTTTGAACCATACCCTGTGAAGACCTATGCTTCTCTTTAATTATGGTAAGCATGGACAATCAGGAAATGTGAGCACTGCTGCAGTGTGTGGGATAGGCTGAAGAGACAATTAAAGCAGCAATTCGCTTGAGGGTTTCTTTTAGATATCCAAAGCTCTGCTTGTGTCGCACATAAAACATTGTTTTTTTTTTGTTTTTTATCATACCCTGCAGTCACCCCGGCCATTTTTCATTATCCACTTTGCTTTTTGTCATTTGAGAAAACCAGTGTGAAAAATCTTAACTCTCTTTCTCTCTTTCAAATTTCTTTTGAGAGATCTTTAAAGAAGAGAAATTTTCAATTATTGAGGATTTGCAGCGATCCATTATTTATTTCGGTACAAGCTGGCTGGCAATAGGCCTTTCCCTCTTTTTTCCCTAAATGAAATTGAATTGAATCCAGAAAAAAATGACAATCCTTTTGCCAAAGAAGCTAAGCACAGAGATGGCAATGACAAAATTATTGGGGGCGGGGGGGGGGGAGAGAGAAGAGTGTGAGAATTCCTTTCTCCTGCTAAGATGGCCTCATTCTGACAGGAGGCTAAGCCATATTGTGCTCGCTTCTGACATAGCATGTTATATAAAAACACTACTATGATTAAAAGTCACAGTTAAAATGTCCCAGGTAGTATTATGGAAGAAACACAGCCTTTGTGGATGTTGATGTCAATGCAAAAACATCCTTGAAGTTCTTCTGAAGAGTTTCATCTGTCGGAACCATGATAGTTGACTCACAAATTTATTTTAATGCCTACTTGCAGATTAAACCGGAAATAAAGTAATATTTTTAAGATACTTGGCTAATTGATGCACGGCACCTTCTCTGCCTGAGCTTCCTGACTGCATAACCAGACTGGTGGTGGAGTTACACCCAGGTTTATGGTTCCAGGAGACTTCAAGTTGCCTTTTCTGAGAGTGGCATTTGGGGTAACTCAGGAGTTCATGGCTACATGAGAGCCATGGACCAGAGATGTGATACTGCACCGGATCTGCTCTTTGTTCAGATCTGGAATTGGGGGAGTTCTCTGTTACTCCCTTGTCATGGTTAGATCACTCTCTGGTAGCCATTGATGTTCTCTGTTGCCATTCTCACCACAAAGAGATGGGACTATTCAATCAGAACATCCCAGGGAACAAGCAATCCTGACAGGTTCCAGAAGGATCTTGGAGTTGTTCCATGGTCTGATTGAGGCTCTAACTGCTGCCTGGAATGAGGGAGTGGTGGAGGCTTTGGATTGGATCACAACCATGCGACTTCAATCCACCCACAGAATCCACCACTTCTCCAAGTGAAAAGATTGATGCCAGTTTTCCAAGGAAGGCCAAACTTGGAAACCAAGGACAAGTAAGATGCGGCTGCATTTTAAGGTCATAATAACAAAATCCTACAAATCGTAATGTGTCTTCTCTCTGCTCCCTTTGTCTTCGTGAGAAGTAGGGAGAGTCATGTCTGAGAGGCTTTCTGAGATTACATTTCTGCCCCAAACTCCAATTTCTTTTATTTGATATTGTGGCTCATGATTCATGACTTCTGCTCAAAGAGCAGATGCCAGCTGGAGCCTGGAGGGCCTTTGGTTAGCTTCATGTTGTGTACTATTTGTACCTGGCCCTGGATCAGGAGCCTGTCTTCTCAATCACTTCCACCCTGGACACATCATAAATGGATTGCTGTCATGTGGTTAACATGGGGCTGCCCTTGAAGAGCACGTGGAAGCTGCAACTAGCGCAAAATGCAGTGGCACAGGGAGTTATGTCTACTCCTTAACACACTATATCTCTGTTTTGTCAGCTGCACTGGTTGCCAGTATGCTTCTAGGTTCAATTCAAGGAGCTGGTAAGGACCTGTAAAGCCCTACAGAGCATGGGATCAGGGTGTTTGAGGGATTGCCTCTCCCTGGTTACATCTATCAATCTCAGCATATCTTGCAGGGGAGACATGTTGAAGCAAGAAGAGAACCTTTTTTGCCATGCCATCTGCCCTTTGGAACATCAAGCCAACCAGCTTTTGGGAAAGCTCTGAAAACATGGCTCTGCCATCATGCTTGGGGGTCAGCTGGTAGTGAAGAGCCTGTTCAGTGACTGTGAGGATGAGGCACTGACTGAACTCTGAGGGTAATTTTTCTGTTTTTAATGTGTTTTTATTGAGGATTTGTAGGGCTTTTTTATTAATTGATTTTTTGTTTTTGCTATTGCTTTAATTGTTGTGAGCTGCCCAGAGTCACTGAGATGAGATGGACAGCTATAAAAAATGCATGCATGAATGAATGAATGAATGAATGAAAGAAATAGGTAGATAGAGAATATATGGCATGGCACTGTATGACTTTCAAAGAAGAATGGGGAAGAAATTAAGCGCTACCTACAGTTATTCCCTTGGGATGTTGCAATTGTACATGCTGCACTAGTTTTTTTTCCTACAATTTCTTGTGAAAGGAGGCAGAGCATGAACTTCCCAGGCCTATTTTCTAATCAATTGTCCTCACAGAAAGCTAATTTTGAAGCTTCAGTCATGAAAAGACTCAGAAATGTTTCTCTTAGCTTGGGGAGGAACAGAGTAAATGGAACGTAGAATGTCTGCTTAGGGCTAGTCAAGTGTTCTGGTTCTCTACCTTATAGTAACCTGAAGGATAATAATAATAATAATAATAATAATAATAATAATAATAATAATAATAATAATAATAATAATGATGTAAAAATGGCAAATCCAGTCCAAACATATGACTGACTGTGCAATGACCCATATTAAAAATAACTATGATGCACTGAAATATCTGCAAGAAATGCAATTTGCCTGCAAGCAAGGACTGGTAGGACCACAAAATAGACAAAGTAATAGAAAACAAAGAAGCTAAAATGCTCTGGGAGTTCAGAATTTAAACAGAGAAGCACGTGTCACAAAACATGCCAGAATTAACAACTGTCGATAGGAAAAGCAAAGAAGTCTGGAGAATTGGGCGTGTTGGTATCTGGAGACAACAGAATAAAAGAGAAAGAACTAGGGAAAAATAGAAAGACCTGCAAGCAGAGGTAGAATGGTTGTGACAAAAGAAAGCAGAGGGAGTACCAATAGTGCTGGTTGCCTTAGATCAGGCATGTCAAGCTGCCGGCCGGATGTGTCACTCTGAAACCACTCCCACCCCATTGCCGGCAACGGGGGGAAAGTCACAATACGTCGCACGTCACGTGATGTCATGAGTTTGACTTGCCTGCCTCAGATGCAATCCACAACACCTACAGCATCACGAGAAGACCATAGGCACTAACAAAAATTGCCAGTCAAATGCCAAAGGCAGCTTTACTTGGCACAGCTCACATCCTGCGACAATACCTTTAATACCATCAACCAATATCTGCCTATCCCAGGAAGATTAAAAAAAAAGCCAAATCCAGTCTAAACATCTGGCTGAGTGCAACCAATGATCATCATCATCATAGAAAAATCTATGCATTGATAAAATTTCCATCTGTCAATGATAAAGAGCCACACTTAAAAAAAACAACAACCCAAAACACCTACTATAACGATATATCACAGCATCCTAGCTTCTTGGGAAGAACTCAGTGTGAATGAAGGACAGTGCCAGGTAAAGAACTGGAGGCTGTGGTTTTGTGCTGTTGTGTGCCTAACAATTACTTAGTGATAATAATTATTTAATAATTGTATAAAATACTAATTATAAAATGTTTTGTTTTATGTTTTATTTTTTTATATTCGTAATGCTCATATCATTATGTCTACATTATAGTATACATATAATATTGTAACAATTTTTACTAATCAAATTAGCTATAATGATTAAATGATTAAATAATTCAAATTATTAACAATTTATTTAATAATATATCATTCTGTGATACTTTTTTCACAGGGAAACATGATATAGCTGCCTGACTATGCACCTAACCATCATCATCATCATTGTCATCTTCTTCTTCTTCACCATCATCCAAGGAAGAGAAGCTTAGAGATAGGGACTATCTCCCAAATTGTTCTGATGGGAAGGCCATGCTGTGTCTGCAGTTGGCTAAAGAGTGTTGGCTAGTTGGACCAAGGAGAAGATGCCTTTCTGATGGGGCTGTGGCATACAACCTTTGGAGCTTCATTACCTCTGAGATAAAATTACTCCTGACCCAACTGGCCTTCTGCAAAGCCCTGAGAAGCTAGGTTTTTGCCCCCAGGTTTGGGTCCCCAGATGCAGCATACAGCACATCTCTTAACTGTGTTGATGGTCATTTTATGAAGTTCAGCTATTATGAGTTTTGATATTGTGCATTTCATTCATTTTATCTAAGACACTTGCAGGCAAGGATGTGAGATGGGCAGCAATATCAACTGAATAAATAAATGCATAGATTTTCATGACTAGTTTGTGAATGCAATTTTATACATTTTCCCCTTCTGCCAGAGGAGAGGAGGATGAGAAGAACAAGGAACAGAGGTATAAATAAGGTAACTGTTGCCTAATATTGTAAGAAGATGCCCTAAGGCTGAAAAATAGGAATGTCCAAAGGTCACAGCAAGATCATTCTGGTTCTCTGTAACACAGTAAAATGGGGAGCTAGGAACTTTTTGATCAGTAGAATTTTTGTCTAACTTGTTATGCTGGGATTCACTTTGAATGGGTCTTATAACACACCCAACATTCCATATAACTGCAACTTGCAGTGAATATGGTAGGGACAAATTTGTTTCAGAATGTCTCTGCCTTTTACCTATACAATCTCAGAGTTTCAAGAAATTTTCAAAGGCTTCAGCTTCCTTTGGAATATGGTCTGAAAACAAAAATGACGTCTGGTCATTTATGTTTTTCCCTTCAACCAAAATAGAATTTCTGAGGGTGATTAAACATGCACTGAAAATCAAAGACCAAAAAAAGCTCTTGAAACATTGTCCAAACAAATTCAGTGCAAAGGAGAGAAAAATAAAGTGTTCTTTATTTTGTAGATAACTAAATGCAGAGCAGGGCATGAGACATCCTGTCTGTCAGCTGCTATTAACAGTTGTTGCCTCAGAATAGATTGGACGAATTTCTCACTGCATAATGAGTGGAGAAAAATCAATACAACTCTTATAGGTATTTGCATCATCTTCCGGAATCTGTGCCCAAAATATACAGTGGAAGGGTTAGGGTATGTTAGAAGCTGAACTAACTTTTCCGTTCAGTTTGTGTTGTTGATGCTAAATGGAAACATGCAAGGCTTAGAAGAAGAAAAAGAAGTGAATGAGTTTAACCTCAATTGTCATCACTAACTTTTAAATGACCACTAACACTGTCCTAGCTGGAAAGAGAGAATTCTATCCTAAGACATCAATCATCTTCTCCCCTGAGTTAAATAATGTAAAGCAAACTACAAATAGGCACAGGAGGACAGATTTGAATCCTGCAAAACATCACAACTGAAGGACCTGAGTAATAGTTTCAGATCAATATGCATCAACATAAATAAAAACCAGGAAAAGCCTTGACTGCATAGAAATAACCATCCTATTGACCCCATCCTGTGTTTGGAAAAATCAGTTCTCAAAGGACTGGAGCAGTTTAAGACAAATTAAGACATAAAGAATGTGGCCTTGTAGTATCTAGCTCACAACAGCCAGTTTATCAAAATGTTTCCACTGGAACCTGGAAACTCAAGGTGCAAATGATACAAAGGCTATTGTTCTCTGTGGAAAGCAGGAGGGCAGGAAATCTATTACTGAGATCTATTACTTTATTACTTATGAATATGTATGCATGCATCATTTCCCTTCCATTCTTTACATCACTGTCCCCTCCATTCTGAAAAGTCTAAATATCAGTGCATCTCTTCATTTGCAGAGGTGACTCACTAATCTTTTGTGGGGTCCCCTCCATTACATACTGTTTAATAAACACTACAATGAGTCTTGGTTATTTGCTTTGGATCCTGCATCTGGATTCCACACCTGCAGACTCCTGTTTCAGATCCTTGAAGAATCAGAGGAAGGACTGAAGATCCTCAACCTTCTATTTTCACCTTTAAGACTCTTCTTCTTCTTTAAATGAAGATATAAACTCAGGGTTCAAATGGGACCTTATGCCTTCCAGTGCCACATCTCAAGGTTCTGTTTCAAAAGCATCCATTCCTTGGTTCCAGGTTATTGTCCCTAGCTGTGTTATATGGCTAAAAACAACATCCCCCCATTGAAATTGGGATACGACTAGAAAAGGGTGCATCAACCTATTTGAAGATCACAGAAAGAGATCAAGTATCACTGAAATTTAGTGCATGCTGAAAAGTGTTTTTCACTACAGATGTAAATTTTCTCATTGAGAAAAAAGGGGAACAACTGTTCTACACATTCATAAACCACTGACAAGCTTTACATCTTTAAGATGAAACAATTCTAACACAAACTTGGAGGGGATGAAGTTCCATTTATTTCTGGTTAGAAGAAAAGCAGAACATTTTATTGTGGGACTCGGGTAGGGCTGCAGCTTACCTTGACCCACATTTTCATATTTCATAAAGTCATAAAGCCTCATAAAGTCAAGGAGTGTGTGTGTGTGGGGGGGGGGGAGGTAAACCAACTTAAGCTCCAGATGGCTGGAGCAAAATGTCAATCTAGCAATGTGAGTTGTTGCCCCCTTTTAATCTTCACTCCATTAAGCTTTGAAATCATTAAGAGTTCAATAGCAGTCAGTCTGGAAGAGTGACAGAAAGCAAGGGAAGTAGTGTGGGGAAAGTACAGTAAACAAAATTATCATGTGCATACTTGACAAATGTTCGCCTCAAAGATTGAGAAATATAGAATGCTTTTCATGCAGGGAGCCATATTATCGGTATTTCAGCAGAAACCATTTGTTTGCATCTATTTCTTTTGAAAAGTAGATGAAGAAAGTGTCCAATCTAGGAGGAATGGCTGCAAAGTAATGAATAAAATAATGGGGAAAAAGTTGACTTGTTCTGCTTCTAACTTGTAACCGGCAGAGCACATTCATGAACACCAACTACGGGTCATGACAAAACTCCTTAATCTCACAATAACCTAGGCAGACTCAATCATAATGTAGTTTTGACTGGAAAAATGTGAGCATCCTAGGCCAGGGGTGTCAAATTGCCAGCCCACAGGCCGGAGACATCACATGGAAGCCACACCCGCCCCATTGCTGGCAATGGCAAAACTGTCCCGGTACGTTGTGCGATGTCACATGATGTTGCGAGTTTGACATGCCTGTCCTAGACTAATCTAAATCCAGAAATGCTATGGAATTCCTGGAAGCTTAGGATTCAGACAAATCTGCCATCAGCAGACACATAGAGATAAACTCCATGTTCACACCATTCAAAACAAGTATTAAAAAAACAAAACAAAAAAAACCCAGATCAGAATATAGTCTCTCCAGCATTCTATATCCAGGTAAACAAGGATTAACACCAGACAAAAAAAAATCTAGCAGAAAACAATACCCTAATCAAAGACTATTCAGGAGAAAATCACCCCCCCACACACACCATGCATACACCTACCTCAATACTAGTCAGGCAAATTATTGTTTCTTAACAGGGAACAAACCCTACACTCACTAGGACTGATGGTGTTACCTAGTCTAGCAATGAAATTATATTCTTTTAGAAGTTTTAGTTAGCCCAGTTCATAGATGTGTCCCTGAGATGCCTGACTAGACAGTAGCACTGACTTTGGTGAATCTCAGACAATTTGATTGGTCCTTTGGTGGAAGTTTCCAGAAAAGCCTGGCATTGGTGATTTGATTAGGATGTTGAAGAAACATGCAAGAGGGTGTTACAATTAAACTCTATTCGTATCACTGTCAAGAAAAGAGCATATACATTCCTGCATAGTCGTGGACTTTATTTGAACTTAGACATTTTACTACATTTCCCATCCTATAAAAATGTTAGGGTGTTAACTTTGGTCAGATGGTTTTTTTCTCTCTGTCATTTTAGGAAGAAAAGTATCTTCAGTCTAGACTGCATTAAGGCACTGAAACCCATTTTTGACATTGTCTACAAAATGTGGGAGATATCCAGAAACAACCAACCAGCTAAGGACTTAACCTCTCTTTCTTTCATTTTTTGCTCCCCGCTCCTAAAAATACTACTTCTGCAAGTACTGCTTAGCTGCAAGAAATTACAAGATGCTACCATATCCAGAATGTCATCAGAAGTACAGCTCAACAAAGAATACTTAAATTTTGAAGGCTTTAATTAGTGGAATTAATAAACTAGACCTTATATTAATGTGTGTGTTTGTGCATAATATATCAGTCTTGGTTGCATCTGAAAAACTCATCAGAACCTGGTTGGTTCATGGATGGGAAACCTGGAGATAACACTCAAGCTTATGGTAGAATGCAAGTTGAAGAAATATTGAGAAAGAAGACAGTGGCAATCTTTCCTTATTGCTGCCAAGAAACTGTACGAATGCACCCATGAGATGTCCAAATACATGGCCAAAGCTGAATAGATCTAGAGAGGACCATGTTGGAAAAACAGTCCTAAAATATGTAGGTTGGTTTCTTGCCATCATGATCTCATAACCTCCAGCAAACTTTAAGGATCATCAAATCCAGCTTGTAGAAAATCCCACTGATCTGGTTCAATTGATAGGATAGTTTGCCTCAGGGAGAAGAGGTTGCATGGCTTGCAAACAGAAACAAGTTGTGTAGAAGGAGTGCTGATGTATGCTTGTGTCACAAGATAAAAGTCTGCTCTGAAATACATGAAAGAGTTCATCCTTTTTTTCTCCAAGCTCAGCCTTTTGAATAAGCCATGAGCTGACTTTAATTGTACAGTTCTCTTCTTCGGTGTCATGTTTTCTCTCTGGAAACTGACAATGGGGTATTAAGATTTGGACCTTGACCCTAGCACACATAGGTAACGGGAAGGCTTTAACTACGTGCTACAGTCCTCATTCTGATTATTTAATTTTATTGGCAGCACCTCATCAGTTTTAACTGGGTTCAAAAACTAAACAAGAGTTGAGTCTGCTAAGGGTTCTGTCCCTGGAAACTGACATTGCTTGTGTGAGGGCCCCCCAGAAAAACCCAGGGTTGAAGTCTTCATTAGGAAGTCCCTCCATCATAAAATGAAAATGCTACTGCAAACATAATATGTATATGTTGATGAAATCACCAAGGTTCAGCCTTAATTTGAAGGACAATTTATCTTCTTCTTCTTTTTAAAAAAAATAATCTTAAGCTTTAAGCTTTCAGTCCTCACTGGGTGCAGTGAATTGCTGCCTATCCCCTTTTTCCCCCCAAGAGAGAGAAATATACAGCTACCTCAACAATGCTGAATGAAATCCCTTCTCTTATCCGAAGAGGATCTTTGTTTTAGGGACAGAATATTGCTTACTTTATTTTTAAGATGAGCAATTTCATCTCCTTTTGTGATACTACTCTGCTGGTCTAATACACAGCAAACTATAGAAGCATTTTAATTTTAATGTAACAGAGTTGTGCAACCAGTGATGGCAAAACTTTTAGAGACTTGAGTGCCCAAACTGCAACCCAAAATCCACTTATTTATCATCATGTGCTGGGTGGGCGTGGCCCATTGGCTGGGCGTGGCTGTGCTGGTAACGGCAGACTGGGTGGGACTAAAAAGTTCAATCAATCAATTCCAACTTTGCGAGATCTTTTTTTTTTCCCCCCGTAAGAAGTTGAAATTGATTGATTGAACTTTTTTTTTTTGCACATGGTAGTGAAGGCCTAAAGCGAAAAGGTTTTATAAAACCCAGCTGAAGGCCTAGGATTGGGGCGACGGCATGCGTGCCCAGAGAGAGGGCTCTGCCATAGGTTCGCCACCACGGATCTAGATGATAAAACAATTCTAAAGCAATAAAATATACATGATCATTATTATTTTTTCTAATTCAAGGCCTGGGTGGAAAAGGTCTAGTTTCCCGGGCTCTTTTATATACACCGAGGAGGGAAGTAGGCAAGTCTCAGGAGGTTGTTCCCTAGTGCCACAACAGAGAATTTGTGTTCATCGTCAACCATACTTTATGTGAGCAAATGTACGTGGAGCAAAATTAAAGTCCTGAAGTAGTTCAGGATTTCAAGGCACACAGCATATTTCTCAGGGTCCACGTAGAATGACTGCATTGCATTCTGAATTTGAAAGCAAAACAAACGGGGATGTGTCTTTCTGAAAGTTAGGTGGGAACAGTGGTAAGTACATTTAAAAAAGCAAGCTTACATCATGGAAATTAGGATTTTAAAAGTTTTCATCCGTGTCACAAGCTGTTTTTTCGGAAATGAAATCAAGATGAGACGCATTCGAAAAGGTTTTGGGGCAATTCAATTAAAACCAGAGTAGATTAAGATATTACCAAACTTTCATTTGTTGGAAGTGTCAACTTTTAGTTACAACATTTTCTATATTTGTTTTAAATCTGTAGAAAAATGGAGGATTAGAATATTAGACTGCTAAAGAAGACCTGAAAGTTAAGCAGGATTAGTAACAGGTTGCACAGCCCTGAATGGAATTAATTAGGCTTCGATCTGAAAGATGTTTCTTTAGAGGACACCTAGAATTTTTACTGGGGGGACAAACAAGTATGTTTACATCGCGTTAATTACAGAAGAGCTACAATTTAGTGGTCAAGTGCAAATTTTTCAGGGAAGTGCTACCTTAACATTTCTGGCCTTTTCAGCCAAAAAGATTTTGTATAGGCATATTCTTCGATTCCTATGTTGATAAAACATAGGATTGCAGAAAATTTAATGATCAGTCTTTCATGTCTCCAGAACTTCAATTAGTTGACAAATTCTGGGAGATGATATTGCATAATTAAAAGGGCAAAAAGTAAACAAAGTTGTATTTCTTTGTAACAAGCCTGGAGAAAACATCCCTCGTTCTCTCTAGTCTTCAGCAGGAAAGGCATCTTAATAAGTTATCTTTCAGTGTTCATTATGCATTATTATGCCTTTCTTTGTCTCTCATTCTACTAAGGAGTATTAGCAGAAGCAAACAGAAAAGCTACTCTGGTTAGATTTAAGGTAAACAAAGTCACTCTTTAGGTGTCTTTGAACACCCTTTATATATGACACCTGCTAGCAGTTTACTTTCTTTTCTTATTCTTACCATCTACCCATCCATGAAAGTAATTTTCTTGCAATGATAAGCAGAAACTGACATTCCTCTGAAATGGGCACAGCTTTGTGGAAATCCAGTCACTCGTGTGAAATGCGCCCTTGTAACATTGGGGAGTTTAGCTTTAGTAATTACAATTATATTCTGTCTTTCTTCCAAGATGACATCTGTCATCTTTTCTCTCCTTCTGTTTTATGATGCTACATGTCCTATAGGTTGCACTCTTAATTCTCACACCAGGTGTTTGCTTAGCAAAGCAGAAAGCAACATGGAAAATGTGGAACCCACTAGTGTAAGATACAAGATGCCACAATCTTCAGGTGTGTTGGATTCCAGCTCTCAGCACCACTAATCCAATTAGCCATGGGACTAAGGGGACAGGAAGTCTAACATATTTAGAGGGTATCAGATTGGAGAAACTATGCATATATTTAATCTACTGTAATGAACCTCTCTCTCTTAAAGATATGCCTTGCTTTGCAACCATTAATTTTGTGACCATTTGAAGTTATTGCACTGCTGAAAAAGGTGACTTATGACAGATCCGCACATGTTTGATTGTTGCAATATCACTGCAGTCAGATCATGGGTCTTCAAACTTGGCCCTTTTATGACTTGTGGACTTCAAGTCCCAGAAATCGTCAGCCAGCGTGCCTGGTTGAAGAATTCTGGGAGTTGAAGTCCACAAGTCATAAAAGGGCCATGTTTGAAAACCCCTGAGTCAGATGATCAAAATTTAAGCCCGGAGCAACTTTTTTTAAAAAAAAATAATTAATTTTTAATCCCATTTATATCCCGCCCTTCTCCGAAGACTCAGGGCGGCTTACAATTTAAGCACAAACCAATGTGCTTAGCAATAGCTTTCATTCTATGTATATGCCTGCTTATTAGGTCTTTCGCCCTCCCCAAGCGACATTATTACAAAGTCAGCTTATTGCCCCCAACAATCTGGGTCCTCATTTTACCTACCTCGGAAGGATGGAAGGCTGAGTCAACCTTGAGCCTGGTGGGATGCGAACCTGCACTAATTGCAGGCAGCTGGTGTTACTTAAGTAGGCATTAGCCCACTGCTCCACCAAGGCTCCTAGCATACAACTAGCATACATTTATGATGGTTGCAATGTCCCAGGGTCACATGATTACCATTTGTGACCTCCCAGCCAGCTTTTGACAAACAAAATCAATGGGGGAAGCCATGCTTCAGTTAACAACCATGGTGATTCACTTAACAACCATGGCAAAAAAGGTCATAAAATCAACCGTGACTCACTTAACTTGCTTAAGCAATGGAAGTTCCTGTCCCAATTATGGTTGTAAATTGAGAATTACTCATATTGACATGTACTTTCCTTCATTATTACAAAGACCTACATATATCTTTTTCTAGTCAAAAGATCTCCGAGTAAAGTAATTGTGGATTGTGCCTGTAAAATAAGGAATCAGTGCAGAAATTTGATTTACCTTCATAGGTTGCTTTGAACCCTAGTAGGTTCCTCACGCTATCAGTCTGGAAGAGGAGCCACATCTGGTGTTGAGTGCTGACAATCAGATCAGGGACAGTTGTGCCTGTTAAACTGCCAAGAAAGAAAAGAAACTAATGCAGCAGCAGCAGCAATGATCAATTGTAGAGGTATCTGAAGATGGAAGAAACAGCTCCTTCTCAAAGAGAACATATTAAGAGAAGTAAATGCAATGTTGCTAAAATGACTAGTAGAGAGAGGAAAGGCCTTTGCTGGGATCAACTATCAGTTGCTTCACTTCTTTGACAAATGTCTGGAACAAAAACTAGTAGTATTTATTTCTCTAAGGCTATCTCTACTATTAGGTAGATAGTGGTGACCATTTTACACAGCAGATGCTGAGTACATGAGGAATGGATTTTGGAGGGGTGAATTCTGCATGTTCCCCCCACATCATTAATTTGCAAGTCCCCAGACCTGGCAGAAAATGCTGTTGTATCATCCTCAATTGACTTACATGACACATATGGAATACGGGAACACAACTTTGTTATTTACATCAGCCCTGATGCTCAAGTCAAGCAATATAATAGCCATCTTGCTAATACAGTATAAGACCTGTTGCATTTTCTGTTGCATCTTCTTGCTCTCTCATGCTGTCCCATACTTTGATAAATGGATGCATATTTCCAATGTAGTTAGATTTCCAAAATGAGGTAACAGCTTAGGGTTTCCTACACCTATTAGCCAATGCAATAATGTTCCACAATAGAATATAAGAGCCAAAGATGAGATATGTAGATCAAAATGTGATAATGGAAATAAGTCCCACAAGTAAAATTAAAAAGCAAACACAAAGTATATCAAATAAGGCTATCTGCAGAAACTACCACCAATACATTGCTAAACTAAACCATAAGTAGCATCACTAAAACCAAGAGAACCGTTGACTCTTTGACTTCTCATTTCCCTGCAGTTTAGATAATACACTCTGCACTTCATCTTGCCTAGTCAACTGTGCACACCAACAATAGAAATGCCAAAGCATGTACAACAAACTGGCATCAACACAAGAAATAACAATGCCTGGGATTTCCTTGATCGGTGTCATTCTATATTAGGTACTGATAACTCAAGAATGATCTGATATGACAAGATTGGACAGTAAGGAAACAGTAGTGAAATTGTCAAAGCCTTAACTGAGAATTCCAGATCAAAGGATCATCGTTTAATCTACTGCTCCGAGGCTGACTTTGTTATAGAGTATAGACCAATTCATTCCACAATAACTCAGCAATATTTCCATCAAAGAGAGCAAGTTTGACGTTTGTGGGATCAATTGTTTTTTTCTTTGTTTTTATTACAGCATCATATCAAATGCCCAGCAGTGGCTTTACTAGGACTCTCTGTGTACACTACAACAAGTCTCTGACAAAAGAGGGTTTTGTTTTCAGTGGTAAAGCGTTCTCAAAATATGCTTCTTGTGTTGTGTATGACATAAAAGGTAAAGGTAAAGGTTCCCCCGCACATGCGTGCTAGTCGTTTCCGACTCTAGGGGCCGGTGCTCATCTCCGTTTCAAAGCCGAAGAGCCAGCGCTTGTCCGAGGACGTCTCCGTGGTCATGTGGCCGGCATGACTAGATGCCAAAGGCGCACGGAACGCTGTTACCTTCCCACCGGAGTGGTCCCTATTTTTCTACTTGCATTTTTACGTGCTTTCGAACTGCTAGGTTGGCAGAAGCTGGGACGAGTAACAGGCGCTCACTCTGCTACGCGGCACTCGGGATTCGACCCGCCAAACTGCCGACCTTCTGATCGACAAGCTCATGAAAACATCCCTCTATGTATGACATAGAGGGATGTTTTCATTCTTGTTTTTGCTTCTTCTTCTTCTTGTGCCATATCCATTATCAGACATTAGTGATCATGTTGGCGATCCTGTTTTTATCAGCAGCCGCACGAAAAAGTGCTGCTGAGTTTTGTCCAAGCCAGTCCCTTAAATTTTGAAGCCATGATATTCTTCTTCTGCCTGGACCTCGTTTGCCTTGTTTTTGCTAAACAGATTATTACCCTTAATTATCTACTATAATCTCTAGCAATCTCCCATTCGATCCTCTTCTATTGACTTTACACTCCCCACTTTCCTTTTTAAAATAGTTTTTATTAAAAGATTTTACGTATATAATAAGGATGTACACCCAAAGAAAAAGACATAGTAAATGCAAAAGAAGGGGGGGGGGGAAAGAAAGGAAAAGATGATACAAAGAAAAATGGAGACAGAAAAAAGGAAAAGCAAAAATAGAAAACATAAAAGGAAAATAAAAGAAATGGCTCCGATGGAAGAAAACATTTGCAGCTCGGGGCTGAATTGTGGGGTCCTTGGTGCTCTTTGAACTTGGTTGTTTTCTTGCGTATGTTTCATTACTTGACTAGGTAACATCATCAGTACTAGAAGGGTTTGCACTCATTTTATATACTAATGGTTTGCCTTGTCTGTACTGAAGGGAGTGTTTTTGATGATTGTTCTGTACCAGCCTGCTACCGGCCCTGCAGAAAAGGCAGGGACAACCCCTTTACAAGAAGGCAAGAGGCTGGAACTAAGCCTGCCAAATTTATTAACATAAAAACATAAAACAGAGCAAACAGAGCAAACACGAACCATGAAACAGGAGCTATTCAAAGGATTGCCTTCAGCAAACCAGCCCTCCCACACATTCCCCTTTTAAACAGTTCAGGGCATGGCTTCTCTCTGCCTCCTCCCGAGGTGCCCCATTGCCTTCCTCTGTTTACTCCTGATTGACTGCCTCCTGCGTCGGGCGTCCTTGAACAGGGCCAGCTGTGGGTCATCTTCATCCACGCTGTCAGGCTCACACAGCTGGGTCTGCGTCGTGACCAGGTGGGAGGGGCCTGGCTGAGGGCTCTGCGGAGCCTCAATATTATTCTCAGCAAGCTCTCCAACACCCCCTCCTCCTCCTCTGAATCGTCCGACCCAACTGCCGAACCCACAGGCTGACCTTGAATCACAACAATGATTCCTTGATTAGGCTGTGGTTTACTGTTAGCTTGTTTGACTGAGTTGGTAGTTCCCTGACTGGAGTATTGGTCTAGTGTTAATCTTGGCATTAATCTCTGCTTATCTTGGTGTCGATTACTGGTGGGGAGCTGTTTGGGTCTTTTTGTTTCCTTTTTAGCTTTTTCTCATTACCTAGTTCACTAGGTCGACTCCCCTCCGCCCTGTGCGTTCCCACAGAGAGGGCCTCCTCAGGGTGCCTCCGGTCAGAGAATGCTGGCTGGCGGCCTCCAGGGGGAGGGCCTTCTCTGTGGGCGCCCCGGAGCTATGGAACCAACTGCCGGTTGAGCTCCGGATGGCACCGGATCTTCGCTCCTTCCGGCGCGGGTTAAAGACCCATTTATTCGAACAAGCTGGCCTGGCCTGATGGGGGAACATTAGGGTTTTAATGGGTTTTATATTCTGATTGTTTTAATTGGGCAATTATTTAATCCTTTTTTTAACTTTTGTATTTCTATTTATATGCCCTGTTCACCACCCTGAGTCCTTCGGGAGAAGGGCGGTATAAAAATTTAATAAATAATAAAATAATAATAATAATGAAATGACTGCAAGAAAACAACCAAGCTCAGAGAGCACCACGGAGCCCACGAAAGAAATGGCTTCTGTCATTCCTACAATTCTAAGCAGCCCTCTCTTTAAGATTACATCATAATTTCTTTCTTTCTGTATAGTCAATTCTTTCCAATCATCAAACCGTAAGCCACAAGGTCCCTCAATTTCCAGTAAGCAGCAAAAGATAAAGTTCATTGCCCTAGAATGATTCCCTAGGAAAGTTCATCTGCCTAATCAATATGCATTATAGATGAACACACAAACAGATATGCACGCACACACACACACACACACACATGGAACCAGATGTGAAGAATTTTTCTCATTTAATAAATTTTCTTTTTTGTCTACCGACTGTTTTATATGAGATCTATTTTTTATTCCTATTTTAAGATTTAAAGAAATCATTTTATTAATATGTTATCTTATTGATTATAATATTTTGATATTTGTTCAGCTATTGTTGTTTTTATAAGTGGTTTGCAAAATGAAGTGCCCATCCTGTTCAAGCCTATGCAATTTAATCAGAAGATCTGTAGCAGATGTATCTCAAAGAAAGATTATGTATGAGATAAACATTTACATATCATTTTGGAACACCCTTGCTGAGATGTCCAGATAAAGCTTTTTAAGTGGCTTGAAATTCTGTTATTCTGTCTGGTGAAAAAGAAGGACTAGGGGCAACATGAGAGCAGTGTCCCAATATTTGAGGGGTTGCCACAAAGAAGTATTAACTTATCTTCCAAAGGACCAGAAGGCAAGACAAGAAACAATGGATGGAAACTAATCAAAGAAAGAAACAACCTAGAACAGGGGTGTCAAACTGCTGGCCTGCAGGCCAGCTTCAACATACCAAAGCCATGCCACCCCATTGCTGGCAATGCAAAAAGAGTTGTGATACATCATGAGACGTCACATGACGTGGTGAGTTTGACACCCGTGACCTAGAACTAAAGAGATAATTCCTAATAGTGAGAACAATTAACCAGTGGAGCAACTTGCCTTCAGAAGTTGTGGGTGCCCCATCGCTGGAGGCTTTTAAGAAGTGACTGGACAGCTACTTGTCTGAAATGGTATAGGGTCTCTTGCTTCAACAGGAGGTTAGACTGGAAGATCTCCAAGGTCCTCAGTGCTGTTATTCTGTTAAATCAGTCACTGTCATCATAACCATAACTGTTCATCCTGGTGTTTTTTTTCCTGCCTGATTGTATCTGATGGAAACTTTGGGGAATAACATTTGGAAGTTGCTTGGCTATTATTCATTTGCACTTTCCCAAGTATCTCTTTAAAACATAGACTAGTGAAATATTTTTTTAAAAAATATTTGAATATGGCGCTGGAAAAATCCTTAATGTAAAGATGATGAGTTCTCACAACTGCCTTTTTTTTCCTGTGTCCCTTTTTTAGCTGATGGAGTTGCAAGAATGGAATTGAGAAGAGCAAAAGTTAGAAGTTAGTTCTATCTTTATTCTACTATTCTCCAATGAAACACATGTCTTCCCCCCCCCTTTTGTCCAAAAGAGGGACAATCCTCTATAATCCAGAAATCGGAACTTTGCTCCAGTCTGTGTAATAGATAGTCCTTGCAACAGATAAGGTCATTTGTGAGATTAGCACTTTTCTGCATGGACCAGTCTCCACAAAGACCAACACAACTTAGTCTTCTGTCCTGACAAGACTTGGTAGTTGTTCATAATAAATCTAGAAGGAACAGCTTCCTTATCAATTTCAACTAACCATGGGGGCACAGTGGTTAGAATGCACTACTTTAGGCTACTTCTGCTGACTGCCGGATGTCTGCAGTTTGACAGTTCAATTCTCACCAGCTCAAGGTTGGCTCAGCCTTTCATTCTTCCGAGGTCAGTGAAATGAGGAGCCAGATTGTTGGGGGCAAAATGCTGACTTTGTAAACCACTTAGAGAGGGCTGTAAAATACTGTGAAGCAGTATATAAGTCTAAGTGCTAGTGCTATTGCTAGATCAGAATGGTTTGGGGGAGATGTCCTATGCTTCCATACAGCCTGATAGGAATCACTGTGAATTTTTATGGATTAGTAGAAATAAATGCCACGAACATGTATTCATTTGCTTTTCAAAACAATCTTGGATAGGTGAAAAGTATCAGATTTTGACAGGCAGCTTTTCTCACTTCGATTAAAGAGTGTTAAGACACTTTTAAGAATTGGATCCAAAATGCAATCTGTAAACTCAAAAAGTGAAGGCCAGAACTTCATTGGACCTTTTCATTGCATCCTTCTTTAAAAACTACCATTTTTAAACTCCATGTAATTGTCTCCATTTCTTGGGCAATTTGGAAGTTTCTCTACCAAAGGAGAATGGCCAAATGTTTAACGGGTAAATTTTTAGACACACAAGAACTTGGTATTTCAGAATCCAAGTATAAAATACTGGAATTTAGAATCACATTTTTAAATGCTTCATCCAATAAAAAAAAGTCAAAATAAAATGAAAAATGAAACAAAAACAACAGACATTCCCCCCCATGAAAAACAAACAGCAGAGCAGGGATAAAATATTACTGTGAAAAATGTTGACTGTGATATGATTTTTTACTTGTTGGGAATTTTTTTTTTATTTTTTTTTATTTCTGTAATACCAGAGCACATTTGAATTTCAACATCTTTTTTTCATATTAAAATGTATTAAGTTGCTTACATTGTCAAAGGGTTTCAAAGGAGTTTATGAGTAAATTGTAAACAACGATAAGACATTAAATAAAAGAAAATAACATAAAATAAAATAATACAACAGGGCAACAGACTAATTCCACAACAAAAATGCTGCCAAAATATACTGAAAATGGAAGATTTCCACTACGTATTGGAAAATTATATACATATACATATACATATACATATACATATACATATACATATACATATACATATACATATACATATACATATACATATACATATACATATACATATACATATACACATACACATACACATACACACACATATATATATATATATATGTGTGTGTGTGTGTGTGTGTGTGTGTGTGTGTGTGTGTGTGTGTGTGTAAAGGTAAAGGTTCCCCCGCACATGCGTGCTAGTCGTTTCCGACTCTAGGGGCCGGTGCTCATCTCGGTTTCAAAGCCGAAGAGCCAGCGCTTGTCCGAGGACGTCTCCGTGGTCATGTGGCCGGCATGACTAGACGCCAAAGGCGCACGGAACGCTGTTACCTTTAATATATATATATATATAAAATCTCCACCGATTTGATGGAAGTTACAAATTCAGATCATTGCAACTGAAATATTTTCTAGAAATCTAGGAGATACATAAGTAAAAAAAGTAATAATAATAATAATAATAATAATAATAATAATAATAATAATAATAATAATAGCAACAACAACAACATCTATAGTACAAACAGGGCTTCAGATACATATCCTCCTTTCTTCTTTCTATCAACCTTCATTTTATGCTTTTTCTCTCTCTCTCTCATCCCTCCCAGTTTCCCTCAATTGCACATTTAAACCAAAACTTTTTCCATTTGGGAACTAAACTGTATTGTTCTGCAATTGGAAACGTCAGCATGTCAAGTACCATAGAGAGCTGAACAATTATTCATTAGAGACCCACATATGGGAGTTGAGGGAACTATTCACAATGAGTTATTTTCTTGGTAGTCTCTTGTGTTATGTTTCAGCTACATCTGTCTTTTCTTCTATTCCTTTACTATTGTCCGTTTTAGTTTTATGGAAAACTGCATCTCTCCCTAGCCTACAATACACCCACTATATAACAATCAGTCCAACCAGAAAATTGTTCAGGGCTGAGAGTGTGACATATAGAAGACTAGTTCCATGCTGCCTTTCCCATCTCATCCTCCTTCTCACCATTGGATGTATTAGATAGGGTTGATGGGAACTGGAGTCCAAAAACATTTGGAGAAGCATATGTTTGCCTATCCCTGTTTTAGACAAAGGATAGTAACTCAGAGATAAAATTTCTGACTTTTCCTAACTGAACCAAAAACCTGTTAAAACACAGAAATGATGCAACCAGAGAAGAGTGTTCAAAACCATTGTCCAGAATCTTTCAGATTTCAAACTAATTCCATCCCATTTTCACACACACACATATTATATGTGTGTGTGTGTGTATGTGTGTGTATATGTACAGTATATATGTATATGTATATGTTAAATGTTTGTTAAGTATTTTGAATGCACTTGCTTCAAACATGGGACAAATCTTATTTCCTGTTTCAGCCTAACCCAAGGCCATCTACAGGCAGTAGTCACAGCAGTGGCAGCTGTATATGTATATGTATATATATGTATGTGTGTGTGTGTGTGCGTGTGTGTGTGTATGCACACACACACATATATATATAGTTTTTTGCAGTGTTGCTCTGCCCAACATCTGATTTAATGGACAAAGTTGGTAAAATGAATTCTGGAATTCTGGTCTTCAATTTTTCCTTCTCAAATTCCTGAACAAATATGAATGAGGAAACTACGTGTGGTAGAAATTAGTCTGGATTCCCAGGAGAGAGAGGCTAAATTCCGGAGGACCAAGACAAAGTGAAGGTTATATAGTTTAGTTGAGAGAAAGATAGTCAAGATCTTTCCTCCCCAGAAGTTCTCAGAGTATATCCTTAATGATGCAATTAGCTGGTTTAGTTTGGCAAGTTTAGTCTGTCTATAGGTGAGGAACAGTAAAAGAAACTGCTTAGAAGTAACTCTTCATATCTTTCTTGGTTTGGGGGGTGCCGAGAGAGAGGATCTGAATAGAAAAACACTGCTTTATTCACATTCTTTACTCATATGCAGATGAGCTTTTCTGCATTGATGATCTATAGTATGAAAAACATTTTGATATGAATCTGCATATGGATATGTATCTTATTTTTGGGTGGCAGGGGATATTTCACCTATACACAGAAGCTTATGAACATGAATAGAACAGAACAGAACAGGTCTTTAATTGCCCAGTATGATTGGACACACAAGGAATTTGATTGATTACAAAACGATGCAAAAAAACGCATGCTCAAGTGTTGCGCTTGAGCGTGCGTAATGCCAGAACAAATGAAATGTAAGGAAATTTGACCTTTGACAAGGTCTTATCCAACTATGTGAAATAAAAAAAAAACTCTGAATGCCACCCAGGAGAAGTTTAGTTGAGAAAGATTTCTAACGTTCATTCTACACAAAACCGAGACACCATCTCCTTTCAGACAAGATGTTAACGTAAATGTAGAATTTGTTGTTTATTCTCCTTTCCCTTCTTCATCGGTGGTCTTTGCTACATGAGTATAAGAAGGAACTGCTTGATTCAAGGAACAGCTTAACAAAGAGAGACAATTTCTAATGGCCTGCTGGACTCTCCTTTGCTTGAAACTTTCAAGAAGAGGTGAAACCACACACCTGTTAGAAACTTTTGTGTTTTGAAAAAGAGCTTGGTTTCCACAAAGAGTTTTTACAAAAGGAGCCATAGTCCCCGTGAAAGACTAGACTAAGGAACTATACTGAAAAGGAGCTGGACAACAGCCACATAAAACATGGAACAACCTAATTACTCCAATCCTTGTAACAGTAGGTGAGGAAATCATTTTGTGTATATTTGGGAGTCTTTAATATCTCCTGTTTTATTACGATTTTCTGAAAAACGTCTTACTTTGCAGTTAGTGACTGTTTTTGTCTTGTCAAACTGGGAAAAAAATGAACTGTAACCATTATTCCAAACATTTTTTAGAAAGCCGTACTGTTCCTACAGATCAACAATGTAATCCTGCTCAGAAATAAGAGCTGGTACTTCTTACTTTCTTACTAGTAATTAGAAAGTAAGCAGGTGTATTTGCTGGGAAGGGTTCTATTTGCCTGACTCCAGTCATTTTAGAGTCAAGAAATCTAGGGTGCAGAATGTAAGAACTGACTTGGCAGATCAGATCAAGAGGCCGTCTATGTGTCTCTTCATATGTGTCATCTATATTGTCTCTCCATATGCCCTCAGGAAATTCAGAAAAAATAGATGTAAGAAGAACCTTCTTATGTTACGGCTCTTCGATTTAATATAAACCATTTAAGACTAGAAGCCCCAGCTAGTCTTATTTTCAAAATTCATGCTGTCTTCTCTTAATGTTGTCTACATTTGTGAGCGCCACATCACATCTGCAAGTAGAACATTCTGTGGTGTAAGTATGGACATTGCTACCCAGTCACTTGTCTCTCTTCAGCAATTTTGTTAGCATCCTGCTCTCTAGAGATGGGAAGGATGAAAAAGAAGGAAAAAAAGGTGTTCAGTTTACCAAAGCGCTCCAGCTTGCAAAACATTCCCCCTCTCTCCGTGTACAATCTGACATCGTACCTATGTAGTGAAAGAAGCAAATTCATTCATCAGATAGGACCTAAAGAATGTAGATGGGAAGTCCCATTAGGTAGGACCAAAACAGAAATTCCCACCAATGGATAAGTGCCTGCTCCAAAGCTATATTGCCATGTTCCTCCAGAGCAGAAACTGAACCAATGATTGGCCCAGATTCCGAAGACATATACAAGGTTCAAGGCAGCTTGGAAATATGGGGTGGCAATGTCAATCTCAGATTAGTGTAGCCTTTGCAGATGGAACAGACCATAATGTTATGTAAGGAACCCTATTAATTTAGAATCCCCCATATTTCATTTCAATGAATCTCCTCCTCCTCCTCCTCCTCCTCCTCCTCCTCCTTCATGATTTTAGACATCATGTTCCACTTGGCTTGAATTTTTATTTTCAAATTTTAAAAACATCAAGCACTGTAGTATTGCCCTAAAAATTATAGGTGTGCCCAATAAGGTTATTTAGGCCCGGCTTGAAAATACAGCAAATGACAATGCAAAACCCCTAGACAAGATTGAACAAGAATTATTTTGATTCTCTGAACTTTGCATTAAAAAAAAGAGACAATTTCTCCTCTGTATGATTGGATATCTCCAATTTTCCCCTCATACAAAAGGCATTTATGATGTAAAAAGTTTGCCATGAATTATGGAATACTTTCTGAAGACTAAGTTCAGGAGAAAGATGGCTCTTTATATCAATTCTATTTTCCCTTGAGGTTTTCATGACTCCATGAGTAAGGCACCAAGCAGATATGGTGCTTTCTAGTTGTTCCAAGCAAAAATAAAAAATAAAAAGTGAACAAGAAGTAAACAAGCATTTTAAAGTAGCAATTGCATTCTCTGATAAAATACACAGGAAATGTAGTGATTTATTTATTCATTTTCTACTATTATAGTACAGAAAATTCAGCTGATTAGTTTTGGAATTTAAAGCTGATTATTTCAGGATGTCACACTTTTTTAAACCAGTTTTAACTGTCCATAAACTACTTCAGGAACCATCTAGGTAGATATTGTGTGTCCTTTGCAATCACAGAGATTAGAAGACGCTCAGACTTCTGATCCCATAAATGATGAGAGCGGCATGGATATGTGGATAGATGTTCTCTGTGCTGGCTCCAACACTTTGGAACATCTAGTCCATTTGCTACAGGTCTTCCACAGAATACTAAAAACATCTTAAGATGAACTTTAGCAATTATCGTGCACTGTTTTTGAGATTCTTTTTAACAAGTTTTTTATATCTTACAGTTTATGCAGTTGTATGTGTGTGTGTGTCACATTGGTGAGAATCTTGGGAAGTGATAGACACAGATATAAAAATAAATATGAAATGCTCTAACAACATCTCCCCCCATTATCCTTCTTTCTTTGGCTTGTTATCCTACCTAGAACTAAGGAGAAATTTCCTGACAGTTAGAACCATTAATCAGTAAACGATTTGCCTCCCGAAGTTGTGGGTGCTCCAACACCGGAGATTTTTAAGAGGGGATTGGATATACATTTGTCTGAAATGTAAATGCTTGAGCAGGTGGTTGGACTAGATGACCTCCAAGGTCCCTTCCAACTCTGTTATTCTGTTATTCCTTCTCTTCCCTCCACCATAAATTAAGAAGCACTGTGCCCTTTCTCCCAAGTAGAAATTGTTCCACCACCAATCAATTACTTCTTTGTCTCACTTTGTTTTTCCCCCCAAATTTATGGGAAATTTCAGCAGAGGGGTTCCTAATTTCCTTTCAAGCCATAACCCTAGCTTTAGCACAGTAAGCTAAAACATTTCTGCTCGGCCTTGCACCCATTCGCAGACTCTTATTTGTTTGGAATAAATTCCCATAGGAATTTATTTATGAACAGAAAAGCTGATGGCATGGGAATATCTTAACAAGAACTCTTTTGACTTGTCTCTTTGAAAGAGCAGATTTCTCTCTCCTTCTGACACACTGAGTGCTTCATACTCAATCATCTCTCTATACATAATTCATCCATCTGTCCATCCATCTTTAAATAAACACTGAACACGGCTACTTTACATTGAGAGGGGAACTGGTAATGGCATTAGCTTTTTCCATAATTTAATCTTGGCACAATCTCATGTACTTGTTTTTTCCAGGCAGTTAGCCTGATGTAGTTTGAGTGTTTGCTCAGTCGATGCATTTCTAGCCTCCAGTTATCCTGTGTAAGAGGACTCAAGAGCACAACGGGGTCACCTCCAGTCCAGGATAATTGTTCAGAAGTCTCTTGAAGCAGCAGCAGAAACATTATGGGGTCTGCAAAAACAGTTCAGTCCATAGCAACTCTTGATTTTTTTTTTACCCTGGTCTAGAAACCTGTTTAAATTGTACAGTTTTGCAGTATTTACAGTTGGGTACACACTGTGATTGGATTTGCTTTTACGATGATAATGATGATTTTTAAATCATGCAAAGCAAGGGATGAGAGCATGCTAGAAACAGAAAACTATCAAATCTTTGGTAAGTTATTTTGAATCTGAGAAAAGCTTTTACCCAAAGATGGCTAAAGTATCACACGGCCTCTAATAATCTGAAGCTCTTCAGTTATATAGATGGCCAGGGACAGCTGTGACTCTGTCCCTACTTATACTAAAGGTAAAGGTAAAGGTTCCCCCGCACGTGCGTGCTAGTCGTTTCCGACTCTAGGGGCCGGTGCTCATCTCCGTTTCAAAGCCGAAGAGCCAGCGCTTGTCCGAGGATGTCTCCGTGGTCATGTGGCCGGCATGACTAGACGCCAAAGGCACACGGAACGCTGTTACCTTCCCAAACAGATAAATAACTATAAAATAGATCTCTGTCATTTGCCAGCATCAAGCCAACAAATGTGGGGGCAGCCAACTTTATTTTGGTATAACTTTTTAAAACTGGGTCAAAAACTGGTACACAGCAGTTAAACTGAGTTGCAAATAACAATTCTACGTCAAGGCATTTCTCTCCACTTTACAAGCAACAGTTAAACTGAAAAGTACTTGAAAATAAAAACATAATACCATTTTTTTTTCTTTTGCAACTACACCGCACTGGGTGGCATCCCCATTCAACATGCTGTTTGGACATAATAATTGGATACTAAATTGTGACCCATCAACTGAGCTTTTTGAAAAGATATGTTACTGAGGACACATTCACTGTTCAGACTGAAGCATGAGGTGTTTTTTCTTTCTTTTTTCTTTTCAAAAAGTAAAATTCAGAATGATACACATGGGAATATCTGCTATTAGGGAGATGGGAGCTAACAGACATTTACAATGTTCATACCCAGAAAATTCTGAATTGATGAGAGGGACCAAATACTGAACTGAACATGAGGATAGACACAGGCAGGATGAGGAGTTTGAATAAAGACAAACAGCTCTTCTTCACAGAAGAATTACAAAGAGGGATATCTGCAGAAGAATATTGCTGAGCTAAAAGCAGGATTCTGCCCAAGCATGTCACCTGTTCTGTTAGTAGGTAAGAACGACTTGGAAACAAAGACTTGAGGAGGCCACAAACATCTTGACAGCAATGATGAAAACCCTGCCATCCTCAGTTCTGCTGAACTATATGTCAAATGGAAAGCCTTCATCACATGCAGCACACAACCATAACATATGAATAAGTTAGTAGAAGAAGCTTATTGTCATCAGCCTTCCTCGTGGGAAAGTCATATTTACTTACAGTAATGGTTTCATTATGAAATCTGAGTTGTCTTGTATGTATGCTGTCAGAGTTAATAGCAGTCATTTGTAATGCCTTTGGTGCCATAGGGAGAAAGAAAGGAGATGTAGATTTTCCATCTTTAAATAAATAAACACATTTCCTTTCTGCTGCATAGAAACTATGGCACAACCAGCGGCAGTCTCACTTTCCTAGCTCTTGTTTCCCCCCACCACCAAAGCAGATATCTGGCAGCCATTTAAAACCATACTATATGACTGATATTCAGTAAACAACAAGTTTAATATGTGGGGAAATTAAAGAGTGGTGCTGAGTCTATGATCCCCCGAATTCATGAGTTCTACAGTAGATCTAGTATGGAGCTTCAGCAACCTAAGGCCACAGATCCAAACTTGCAGAATTAGCAGTTGAGAAATATAAAGAATGGCCTTTCTTATTTGGGGATTAGGAAGGCTTTCATTTGGTTTAAATTTAGATAGAAATTTATCCATTTTGCAGTTGATCAATGTCTAATCACGACATAATTTTCCTTCTTTCTTAAATTCTTTAAAAAAAAACAAACTCATGGAATTTGCCCCAAACAAAACCGTACCCACAAATGCAACTATTGTGGGGCTATATACACAAAAAACAACTTGCAGAGTTTATTTCTGTTTATTTCTGTTAGGTAGAAATACAAAAACTGAATTCATATGTGAAAGAAATATGATCTTTTATGCACAAAGGGACAGGAATGAACAACCGTCAGAAGGCTGGGGGTTTAAACATTTTTGGAAATCCATGGATCATAATGGGTCAATGGACAAAGATGGAGTCCTCGGGGGGGGGGTTGAGGGGCATGGGAGAAGCTTTTTAAAAAGTTTATTGTATAAGTTTCCTAACTCTGTTACTGATTTTCAGCAATAGTGATCAGAGGCGGTCTATAGGTCTGCAAAGCATATCTGACGAGGGAATTCTGGGAGTTGAAGTCCACACATCTTAAAGTTTTCAAGACTGAGAAATGCTGTTCCAGATAGTTCATCCTTGAACAAAGAACTGGTAAATACTATGCCTGAAAGCCAAGTGAAAAATGGCTGATTCCACCAGAATGGAAATGTCAAGAATGCTTTGTATCTTCCAGATGTGAGGCCATCTCAGAAACATATTCAGAAAACAGAAATGAATGTGAAAACTCTTAAAGGAATCCCAGGTTGGCACACTAATGCAATTCAAAGAGAAAGATAAAAAGAAATGTCTACTTACACATAAAGCACACTTTTCTGGTCTCCAACCTGGCCTCCATCTCCCACAGTTAATGTATCATATCCTCTCTCCAAGTCAAATTCTTCAAAATTGACTTTGATTACCTAACAAAGACATAAAGCATTAGGCTGGTTAGATTAAATTGTTAGGGCAGAATCAGTTCATGCAACAGACACCACACACAGGCAACGTTCTTTAATAGTGACGGGATTTTTAGTTCTGACTGGAAGATTCTCAGGTTCGTATCTCTCCAAATCACAACGATAATGTAATAGACCTTAAGCAAACTACATCTGATGGTATGACTCAGTACGTAAAACTGTTCTAAAATTGAACACATGAGAAAATGGGTTATGTAAGTGCTTAGAACGGTCACACCGGGAACCAACTCAAATGAACTTCCCAATATACAGATGCCATACCTGAATTCTAAACCACATTGTTTTCATGGATTTCCACTGACTCAATATGTACAATGATTTAGAATAAGGATGAAGAATTTCTGATCCATTAAGGCAGGGGTCTTCAAACTTGTCCCTTTTATGACTTGACTTCAACTCCCAAAATAACTTGTCAGTGTGCCTGGCTGAGGAATTCTGGGAGTTGAAGTCCACAAGTCATAAAAGGGCCAGGTTTGAAGAGACCTGCATTAAGGTATCCCACCAAGCCCATGTAGTAGCAACTGAAGCTTTATTCCATCAATCCTTCATTGGAGAAACATACTATCAACAAGAGTTTGCTGAAAGATTCCAGTGTCTGCAAGCTTATAAATGAAGGTGATTTCAGATGAGAATAGCTTCGATTATCATTTGCTTTGCCCAACCCATCTATTTCATAAAAAGAGAAGCTGGACAGGATACAAAGCTGGAATGAAGATGCTATCGTTTGTCAGATACATGAAAAAGAGTTTGATGTAACACCAGTCTGATCTAGTACACATGATTTTGAAGCTATGCACGTCAATAACGGAATATAGTCCTCCCTAAATAATTTAATTAGTGATCTCCAAATTAAATAAGGGTAGACATGAGAAGGAAGGGGAGGGTTTAGGATTCATTTTTTGATACAGTTATTATGCTGGGGCAAGAAGATTGTAATGGACTCTTTTACCTATGGAAAAGCCCTAATACAAGGGCAACCAGATCCTTTTCTTTAACTGATATGATGCTGGTAGAAATGACATAATCCAGGAATGGCAAGTTTTTGTTGTATTTTGTTGCACCTCCATGAGGTTTTCTGGGTTTTTATGTATGTCAATGAGCAGTTGAGGTTGAAATGGCAGCTAAATGATAGAGAGCAGGAAGTGCATTTTCTTGGACCTTCACCTTCCATTTCTTTCCTTTTGATACTCTCCTGTTTCTAACAGCCTTTTCTCCCTTCCACCTGTAAATCACTGGGCAGCTCACTCTTGTCAAAGCTGATCTTTTGCAGGCTGTTTTTAAAATTGGGCTGCAGGTTGCATTAAATTAAATTCCAGCTATAATTTAAAATACATATTGCTCCTCTGTTTTATAGTTCATCATTCAGTCAATTGTTATGAATGCTCATGCAACTGAAACATCAAATTAACCTTGGTGTCACAGTGATGTTTTCCTTAAAGGTGCCATAAAGAAATGTTGACTTTGTTAGCAAATCAGCGTGTTAACTAAACATTAGGTCTGATTCTAGCTTTATACTGAAGGAGACATTTTCTAATGTGAAAGTAAGTAAATGTTGATTTAGGAACACCCTAGGAGAAATCTCTTACGACCTGAAAGAAAAGTAGATGGCGAATGGAAATGACAAATATTCATGGCCAATTTCATAATTCTTCTTCCACAATTGAATAAGCCTATTCTGTTGATAAAGGGACGCGGTGGCTCAGTGGGTTAGGCCGCTGAGCTTATCAATCAGAAGGTCGGCAGTTTGGTGGATCGAATCCCGAGTGCCGCGTAACAGAGTGAGCGCCTGTTACTCGTCCCAGCTTCTGCCAACCTAGCAGTTCGAAAGCACGTAAAAATGCAAGTAGAAAAATAGGGACCACTATGGTGGGAAGGTAACAGCGTTCCGTGCGCCTTTGGCGTCTAGTCATGCCGGCCACATGACCACGGAGATGTCCTCAGACGAGCGCTGGCTCTTCAGCTTTGAAACGGAGATGAGCACCGGCCCCTAGAGTCGGAAACGACTAGCACGCATGTGCGGGGGAACCTTTACCTTTACCTTATTCTGTTGATACACTTTAAATCTGCATAGTCATGTTGAACCTTGGCAGTTCTGATCTAATGTTTGAATTGGAAATTAAATAGGCAGTGGTACATTTTTTTGATAATTTAAAAGGGAGAGGGGATGGATGAACTTAAACCAGTCTTAGAATTGTTACAAATATATACATTTCCATTTTAAATTAATAGGAATGGCTAAAGATGATATTAAATAAAACCCTGCTATTTTGAATAAAAACAAATGATGTTGATAAAAAAGACAGCCGATCCTTGGTTTCATTTTTTATGAGTGTATATGAATATACTTTATTGGCCTAGGGGACCAAAAAGCAAAATGTGGAAAAGCAAAATATCAGGACATAAATGAGCGTTTCCCTAATCCTGCATGAACTGATTGTTTTCAGAAGCTGTGTAGAGGACAGAGAAGCAGAAATTAAATTTAAGTGAGGGATGAAAGAACTTGGATGAATATGGATGCTAAAAACATTTGTTCAAGTAAGACAACACTGAGGCAAAATTAAGAATTTCACCTAACATCTAGCAAACCATAGACTTAGTCACATGAGATGCTTTCCCTTTTCCTATTTTCCTATTTGTTTTTACGCACAGTTGATACCATATTTTTATCAAACAAAGCCAATCTAGATTTAAGGTCTAAATCCTAATAATCCTAATTTGTCTGGTCTTCATCTTTTAGTGACTATGGTATATATTAATAGATTTTCTGACATTTAGCAAGCAACTGTATCTGGCAGTTTCAGCACACCTATGCTCACCTGGTAACTACACACCTTGTGGGTCTACTAGGTGTCCAACCTGTGCATTTGTGCCAGTAAGAATTATCACTATTTCATGTTGATGCTGAAAATAAAGATACTGCTCATAGCCACATCAACATTCAACACCCAAATACTGTGATCAATAGCTGAAATAAATCTTTGTCACAATATTTTCATTATTTGTTTCCTCCAAAAATGTCTCCTAATCTGAAGGATTCACCTTTGCCAAGTATCAACCTGGGCTAAAAATATTAAAATCCACATAATGATGAAATAATGCAATTAATACAAAGAACAAAGGGTTGTCAAGTGACATGATTCATTAATTAAAGCACCCATTCATGTAAATTGCATTTTAACAAGTTTGACCCTAATTAAATAGCTGCTTAGATTTTAATACCACAGAACATAACAAGGTTTGGGAGTCTAATGATTATTTATGTATTTCTCCCGCCCATTTTCCTCCCTCCCCTGCTGTCTTCTTTGCCCTAGTTTTGTTTTCACTTTTAGTTAAAGGTTGAAAATTATTTAATGACTTTATATTACAAGAAACCTCCTGGCCAAATGGATGACGAAAAGTTTATTTTTAAAAGTCACGGAGCCCTACTACACAGAAATAAGAAACTGACCATAAGGGTTTTTTAAATGGAACAACCTATTAATCTGTGGCAGGCTTTTAAACATTAATTTGAATATTGTAATACTATTTTATAGTTATTTATCTGTTTTTGGAAGGGGCGCAAAGGCTCAGTGGTCAAAGATGATGAGCTTGTCGGCTGGAAAGCTGACAGCCTGGGTTCGAGTTCTGAATGCTACGGAATGGGGTGAGTTTCCATTCCTGCCTGAGCTTTGCCCACCTAGCCATTCCAAAGCATGCCAATGTGAGTAAATAAATAGGCACCACTTGGTGGGAAGGTAACAGCGTTCCTTGTATACAGCCATGCTGGCCAGATGACAACAGGAAATGCCTTCAGACAATGCTAGCTCCCTTGGCCAAAAAACGGAGATGAGCTGGACACTACCGGACAGGGAAACTTTTTTACCTTTTTAAAATGTTTGGTGTACATTCAAGTCGCTGAGTTGATTCCTGTGGCTGCCTGAACGAGTCCCTGCACTTTTCATGGCAAGATTTCAGAAGCGCTTTTCCTGCTGCCTAGGGCCGAGTGATGGCGACTTGCTTGGTGCCTAAGCTGAGAGTATCACTCGCGATCTCACAATTTCTAACCTGAGGCCTTAGCCAGTACAATAGACCAGCTTTCTACACTGCAATGTATAATAGCATGCATTTGAATATTCAGTCTGCCTACAGCTGATTATGGACAATCAGCTCTCATTTATATGATTGCATTTTGTAGAGATTACATATCCGGCCATGTTCCCACCTACCCAAATCCTTCAGAAAAGCCTCAGTACTCTCCCATAGGCTCTGCAAACTAGACTAAGATTACTGAATCTGGGCTGTAAAATTCTGGATGACCGCTAGATTACCTGTTTGCTGTCATTTAATGGTTTTCTGGATTTCTGAACTCACAATGGAAGCCCTAAGAGAGGAACTATGGGATCTACACGTCCCACATATCTCAAGAATATCAAGTTGGAGGAAGGCTGTTTTAAAGTCTCTGAACTGGCATGTCTGCCAGCACTTATGGAATGTCTTAACACTTATAAAATGTGTTACATGGAATCAGATCGTTGACCTATTTGATTCACTATAATAATGTAGGCTTTCACAGTTGGCATTCAACAAAGTGGTCATGAGCTTTCAGGCTAAGTGGCCATGGTCTAGTTTTCTTTTGAGCTGATGATGGGTATGAATTCTTGAGAGGTACACCATAGAGAAGGTCACTCTGCTTCTGAAGATGCCAGCCAACAGGTCCTAGTAAAATATTAGACAACTAGAATGTGGTCATTCAGCCTGAAAACTCATCACTGTTTAGTTGAGTGTTTCTCTACCTTTAAGACTTCAACTCCCCAAATTCCCCAGCCAGCATTCTGGGAACTGAAGTCCACCCAACTTAAAGTTGCTGAGTTAGAGAAATGGTGGTTTTGTTCAAGGTAACCTTGTATGGGGAGATCTGGAGTAGAGAAAAGCATCTGTTATTATCAGTTTTGGGGTGTCTTTCAATGGATAAGTTGAGGATGACACCAAGAGCCTTCAGCATGTAATTCAAGTAAATTTAGCCACTGGTGCTTGTAAGATATGGCTTATGGCTAAATGTGGTCCATGAACTCAGTCCATCACTCTATTCAATAAACTACACTGAAGCAAATCAAGATTCAGCTAAAGGGCAAAACTAGCTTACTACTACTGATTTTGCGGTAAGTGCCATCTGTTGTGTTTGCTGTGTGAAAATAGATATTTGTAGCCTGCTACATTTCTGTCTGATAGAATCAGCCACCCATGGGAAAAAAAAAATCAGGATACTAAGTTATTCTAATTGGAGTGATTTCAGCACATGATTTGTGTTCTTTATTCAGCCTTGGTTTTCAGCTACACATTTCTGCAACCCCAGCAGAATCTGGGGACAGCAATAAAATGTTAAAAGGAATTGATTTGTTTCACTCCTCCTCCTTACTTTCTCTATCTCTCCTCTGCCTTGTCTGGCTAAAAGAAAAAAAAAAGCCCACAGGACTTTGAGGAACATCCCAAGCCATTTAAATGCTGGGAAATGCTACAGACATCAGACTTGAAACAGCTCTAATAGCAACAAGCAGAATGCTGCCAAGTGGGTGTTTTTGACCTTTTTTTAAAAAAAAAAACAACCCATCAAAGCAGATTTGGACCAATCATCTAATTCCCAGAAACAAGCATCGAGAAAGTGGAGGGAGTGGAAGTAGAAAAACATGAAACACACCAAGAACAATTTTGCTAGGGCAACAGCCGGTGTAGTTGGATCAGGAAAAAAAACACACAAAAGCAACTCCTATATTTGCTCCTTGTCTTCCTCTACCTTTTGTCAAGGAACATTTTCCCTCTACGCAACCCAGTTGTCATGTGTCAGAAATAGATGGAGGGAATATTTTTATCCCTGTGGGTTGCCCAACTGTCCCTTCCAGGGGGAGGCCTTCACTTTATGAGAAGAAAAAGAAAAAAAATCCCTGCATTTGGAGGATAGGTCAAATGCGATGGGTAGTAGTCATCTGGGTTCCCAAGAGGCATGGGGTGTGCGCCTTCCCTTGGAATGAATAAGAGGCAGCTCAGTTCGGATCTTTTGTGTGAGAGAAAGAGGGTGAAGACAGCCTCTCCCTAATAGTTCACAGAGTATATGGTAGATACAGAATGTTAAGTCTGGCAAGATTCTGTCTATAGGCGTGGAATAATAAAGAAATCAGCTTGGAAGATTTCATCTTGGTTTTGGGGTTTAACAGAAAAGCTTTGAATTCCAGAATCCCCAACAACGTGCTTATTTTCTTTTCTTCCCTTTTTTTTCTGCACTTCTTCCCTTTCTTACGGTTAGGGATCATATATTTATTATGCCAGTAAGCGATGCCAGCATTTTCAGCCCATATTTTGTTGTTGTTGTTGGGGGGGGAAGACATTGGGGAGTTAGCAGAGTCTGCTCAGATTTACCACCCTCTCTCTCTCACCTGACGATGAAGCTGATAGGGGTGGCACAATCTCAGCCAGAGATGTAACACACACAAAACACAGGCTTTGATCACACTATCATGACTACCATCCTGGCTTTCTTTTTCTTGCTCTGTGGACACCCCTGGTCTTTCTTCAGATTAGTTCTGAAAACCACTACAGCTGAGTATGAAAACTGGAGGACGGAAGGATAAGGTCATGGAGCTGGGCTATTTGGTCATGATATGTGGCAATGATCACAAGGGACAGGAAGAAGAAACCCAGGCTAAGCAACCATCATTCCTACAAAGCCCTACATGGCATGGGTCCAGATTACCTACGGCAGCACCTGCTGCTGGCGTCAACTTCCCTCCGTCCAGTGCGCTCCCACAGAGAGGGCCTCCTCAGGGTACCTCCAATCAGAGAATGTCGACTGGTGGCCCCTAGGGGGAGGGCGTTCTCTGTGGGCGCGCCAGACCTGTGGAACCGCTTGCCCATTGAGCTCCGGATGGCCCCCGACCTTCGCTCCTTCCGGCGGGATCTAAAAACCTATTTATTTGAGCATTCCGGCCTGGTCTGATGGGGTTTGGGGTTGGGTTTTTAATATGGTTTTAACTATTGTATATATTGGGCATACATTATTTAATTGTTTTTTAACTTTTGTATTTTGCTTTTTAATATTTATTGCTCTGTACACCACCCTGAGTCCTTCGGGAGAAGGGCGGTATAAAAGTTTAATAAATATAAATATAAATATATAAATATTCCAAAGAATCTCAGTCCATGCATGCGGAAAGGGCACGGGAAGCATTTCGGAAGAGACCTTCCCTAGTCTTGGGAGAGTAAAAAGAAAAGGAATACTTTCAGACTTGCAAGATTAATGTTATCTCTGCAAAGTAGCCCAGACAAGAAAGGAGGGGAGTAAAGGATGATGGATTAGGGAATGCAACAGTCACATAAGGAGGTTTATTCAAGAGGAGGAGAAGGCAAGAGAAGACAAAAATTAGGGAAGTGGGAAAGTAAACATGCCATTATCAAGTGACCCTATTATGAATTTATCTTAAGAATTCTCAGATGCTAAGGAAACCAACCTGGATTAGTTATACCCTTATAAAGAATCCCTTTCCACGAACCTGTTTCTAGGTCAACCACTTTAAAATGGGTTTTTTGTGGGGGGTTTTTTGCTAAGCAGTTGTGAAGTTGATGCAGCTACTGCTTTTAAACAGGTTGCCAGTAAACTACTTGGGATAGATGAAGAGGCCCAGTTATGTCTTGTCAGGCACAAGTAATGAGAAATAATAATAATAATAATAATAATAATAATAATAATAATAATAATAATAATAATAATAATAATAATAATAACAACAACAACAACAACAACAACAACAACAACAACGTTGGAAGGGACCTTGGAGATCATCTAGTCCAACCCCCTGCTCAGGCAGTTTTAAACATACCAGGAATCTCCCCAGACTATCAGCTTTAGCCTGGGAACAGATAGCTAAGGTACTATAGAGCTAAAGGGGAATCGGTTTTGAACCTTTGTAGCTGCACAAGGACTCAAGGCTAATTCTGCACTTGAAGCCTCCTCCCTGTCTGGCTGGGTGATGCCCAACTTGTCTCCTTCTACCGGGTATGATCCTGTCCTATACCCTAAATCAGTGGTGGCGAACCTTTTGGAGACCGAGTGCCCAAAGTGCAACCCAAAACCCACTTATGTATCATCGGGTGCTGAGTGGGCGTGGCCCATTAGGTGGGCATGGCAGATTGGGTGGCCCATTAGTGGTAAGGGCAGACTGGGTGGGGCTAAAAAGTCCAATCAATCAATTCCAACTTTGCGAGATCTTTTTTTTTCCTGCGAGAAGTTGAAATTGATTGATTGATTGACCCTTTTTTTTTGCACACGGCAGTGAAGGCCTAAAGCAAAAAGGTTTTATAAAACCCAGCTGAAGGCCTAGGACTGGGGCAATGGCGCACGCACCCACAGAGAGGGCTCTGCGTGCCACCTGTGGCACGTGTGCCCTAGGTTTGCCACCACGGCCCTAAATCATGTTCTTCTTCAAATGTTTTGCTTGCCTATATTAACTACTGGGGGGAAAAAAGATAAATTTATTCTGGGAATGAGGGTGTGTGTTAAAGAGTGAAAAGCAGAAAGCAATTTGGAAAACACAGCATATATTTAGACTCTTCTAAAGAAATAAGCATGCAAATGTTTGCTATCTCTCTGATGAAGTTATGTTCAGATTACATTATATCAGCAACAAAATAATTAAATAAAACTACATAATTAATTAATGCAAAGATTTTAAAGCATGAACAAATGTTAGAACCATATTATTTGTAAGTTAATATCCCCAGATACCTGTCAGGTAATTCAAGGGCATTTCAATTAGAAATAACAATGAATTAAAACAGGAAAAGAAGACTATTACATTATTGCACAAATTGCTCAAAATCTTTTTTAAAAATCTGAGTAAGCAGACTGCTACATATGTCTGCCAATAAGAGTTTGCATAAATGCTGCTAGACTGAACAGATGGTCAATAATCAAATATAGTCTGATAAACAATTACACTTTCTTTCTTTCTTTGCTGTAATCCTAATTCCGCCACTCAAATCCCAGCTATGTGTTGACTTGTTGGTCTGTATCAGTGTTTCTCAAGCTTGGCAACTTTAAGAATGTGGACTTCAGCTCCTAGAATTCCCCAGCCAGTATGCTGGCTGTGTCAGCCTTAGCCAAAGAATGATGTAGAGCAGGCATGTCAAACTTGCAACATCACGTGACTTGTGCAACTTATTGTGACTTTTCCCCCATTGCCAGCAATGGGGTGGGCATGGTTTTGGCATGACGCATCCGGCCCATGGGTCGGCAGTTTGACATGCTTGATGTAGAGCAATCAAATCAGAATTCAGTTTTTTATTTGATTACACACAATAGACAGAATCTTGCCAGAATAAACCCTTACTACTCACACCCAACAAATATAACCTAGGTGATTCTAGCTATATTAATTATTCCACTGTGTCCTATCCAGCTCCAGACAGTGCCACTTTTTGTCTCAGCCCCCGCCTTGGAATGTGCTCCCCCCTTGCAAAAAAACCTGCCCCTTCACACCACCTCCCCTTCTATAGGCACCATACCTCACAGACTTGAAAACTCTGGGAATTGAAGTCCACGCATGTTACAGTTGCCAAGGTTAAGAAACATTGGTTTACATTGTTTTGTATAAAATTGAAAACCCTTTTTTAACAGAATTCCCTGCAAAGACCCGTTGTTTTGGAAGATGAGCCTCTGTTCCCATGATTAATTTCCTTTTCAGACAAGAGCCCACATTTAGTTGCCCAATAATGCACCCAGAATACCTACCTTGGCTGGATTGACTGCTGTGATCACCCACACACAGTATGCATTGTTATCATACTGGACAGGATAATTAGGAGATGTGATAACACCGCTGGGCCCTCGGAGGTATGTATCACACATTCTAGCTGTGGAGTTGGGGGAAAAAAAGAAACAGGAAATCTATTTGTGGATGAAACCTTTGTTTGCAACATTCGTTTTCTTTCTGGGCCCAGCGTGGAAGGGGGTTATATTTCTTTATTTTGCCATTTCTCTCAATCAAGTTGTAGGATGATAGAAAGGTCTGTCTTGGCGTGCAACAGAAAGAGATATTACATAAAATATATGATCATAAAGCCAAATGCATCTATTAAGCACACTGATGGAGCCCTCAGGAATTCTGATCTCTCTGTGTTGCCCAAACCACCTGCTCAAAATCTATGAAGAGAATAGCCACAAAACTTAGAGGTAGTTGGGTAATGAAGGTCTGATCAATCCAAGGAATGTCTAAACATTTTTAAAAAATAGAAAACAAAATGTTCAAAGTGAAATTTATTTAATAAAAGCAATTTTTATAGATGGGGAAAAGTAATTTAGAGAGATGCGGATGCTTTTGTTTTGCTTCTCTCTGGTATACGAATTCAATCCTACATCTATGGACATTTAAAAAAGATTTTTAAAAAGTAGTTGAAGCTATACAAGTGCTTTACCAATTGAATCCAAAAATTAAGATCATGTCTTGGGTCTGAATTGTAAGACCATTTTGTAACAATTCTCCATAAGGTCATTGTCAGGATACATCTTAGAAAAAAAAAGACAATTCATCATTTTTTTTTCTTCTTAAGACAGATACAAGGCACATTAACAGAATAACATAAGCTATTTTGGTTGCATTAGTTAGAGCTGAGATGTCACTGTTTCTTGGAAGAAGCAGTGACTCTGAGGAAACCTGGTTATCCCCCGGAGCTCCTACTGCTTCCCAAGATAAGGCATAAATCTCTAGGAGGGGAACATCCTTTGGATATTCCTATTTTTGCTATATCTGCATACAGATCTTCCTAATCAAAATTGTGTGACTCAAAATAATAAAAAGGAATAAAACAAAATAATAAAAAGGATAGAAAGAATTAATGTGCAGGTACATGCACGTGCATGCTTCGCCCCCCCCCCGCACACACACACACACAAAAAGGCACATGCAAAAAATCTAATAGTTTATTTTCCTAAAATTCCATGGCTGTGCTCATCCAGGTAAGACATACATGCATAATGATACAAGATTAGACTTTAAAGATTTCGGATAGCATGCCATATTAAAGACCTTATGGAATGTGTTGTATCAATATTTTACTTTTAGGAGATTATTTTTCATCTTTTTTTTTGTTAAATCATCCCCCCACCCCCACCCCCAAGAAAAGTTCTACTTTTCTTTCAAAGGAGCTCTTTTTCCTGAACATTTTTTTAGGGATGCTGAGTACTCTCCACACTCAAATCAGTACTGATTCAGCTCATGAGATTGCAGAATAAGCTTTTCACATGAAGTCAGTTGTTTTGCTGTGAGAATAGCCCACAGAATGCCCTGAGCCTTAAGGAGATCCTTTGGATTGTTGATCTTTGACCCATACACCATGAAGGAAGAAATTTCACTCCTTCTTCTTCTTGCAAAAATAAAAGGAAATCTGTTTAACAATAAGCATTGAATGTAGAGGTTTAGGTCTGGTTATGAAACAGGTTTAACGGTTCATCTGTTTTAGAGTGTCCCTATATTGTACAAACTTCTGCCAACCTAGCAGTTCAAAAGCATGTAAAAATGCAAGTAGAAAAATAGGGACCACTACGGTGGGAAGGTAACAGCGTTCCGTGCACCTTTGGCGTCTAGTCGTGCTGGCCACATGACCACGGAGACGTCCTCGGACAAACGCTGGCTCTTCGGCTTTGAAACGGAGATGAGCACCAGCCCCTAGAGTTGGAAACGACTAGCACGCATGTGCGGGGGAACCTTTACCTTTACCTTTATATTGTACAAAATTTCTGCAATTTTATCTGAAGGTCTAATCAAATTTTAACAATAAATATTTTATGGGAGGCAGATAAATTAAGCTTAGTTTTCCTACAGAGTGTAGAGATGGCAGCCTTTGTATAAGACATTTTGACTAAAACAGAGAAAATGAGATTTTAGAAGAAAGCAGACTGAATAGGAACAGAAAATGGCTTTGTATTCTGTCAGATCAAAAGACTAGGTAGCCAGAACTGTATGGAGCAATCTTCCCTAATAAGTGTAATGGACTTATTAACCAGTGGAACAACCTGCCTCCAGAAGTGGTGAATGCTCCAACACTGGAAGTTTTTAAGAAGAGACTGGACAGCCATTTGCCTGTAATGGTATAGGGTTTCCTGCCTTAGCAGGGGGTTGGACTAGATGACCTCCAAGGTCCCTTCCAACTACTACTACTACTAATTATTATTATTATTATTATTATTATTATTATTATTATTATTATTATTATTATTATTATTATTATTATTATTATTATTATTATTCTTTTATTCATAAAACATGAAACTCAGTCAACTGAACACTCAAATTGACTGGCACTAATGGTTGACACGGGTTTCTGCCAGCATCCTAGGTATCTACCAGGTATCTCCTTAAAATGTAAGATGTTCCGAATAGCGCAGTTTTTTGTAGTTTTGCTGGAGTTATTGCAGGAGGCTGCAATTGCTTGGTGTATTTTGCAAAGATTTTGGACATAGTTCCCATTGCCCCAGTGACAATGGGTATCACTGTTACACGTTTCATCCATAATCGCACAGTTTCGATGGCCAGGTCGCGGTATTTTGTAATTTTTTCCAGTTCTTTTTCTTCGACTCTGACATCTCCTGGTACAGCGATATGAATCAATTGTACGCTTCGGTTCTCTATGACTGCGATATCTGGTGAGTTGTGTTCCAAATGGTGATCTGTCTGTATTTGGAAGTCCCACAAGATCTTCACCCTCTCATTCTCGACAACTTTTTCCACCCTATGTTCCCACGGCTTTTTGGACATAGGCAAGTCGTATTTTTTTACCCAATGCCCAGTGGATTAGTTTAGCAACTCGGTCATGTCTAGCTTTGTAATAAGTTTGCACGATTTTGCTGCACTCACATATTAAATGTGAAACAGTTTCAACTTTGTCGTTGCAAAGTCGGCAATTTGGATTGTCAGTAGATTTTTATATCTTTGCTTTCATGGCATTAGTTTGTAGTGCTTGTTCTTGAGCAGCCAGTATTAAGCCTTCTGTTTCTTTCTTGATGGTTCCCATCTTAAGCCATGCCCTTGTCAAGTTGTTATCACATTTTCCTTCAATGTTTTTCAAATGTTGTCCATGCAAAGCTTTGGTTTTCTATCTATTTAATCTATCATCCAGCCATTTTTCCTTATATTCTGCCTTTGTTTCTGCTAGTTTTTTATGATTATGATTATGATTAACCTTGGAAGGCAGGAGGAAGAGTCGCAGCCCAGAAAATGGTCAGACAAGAGACATCACAGTTCACAGAACAAATGGGCATGGGAAGCACTTCAGAAGAGACTCCCTCTAGTTTTTTGAAAAGTTAAAATAAAGAAGGGGAGAAATGTTTTCAGATTTGCAAGATTTGCAAAATATAAATTTTGTAAGCCACCTAGAGTCATCTATGCGTGAATTGGGAAGCCAAATGAATTAAATAATTTAATAAATAAAAACTTGTTACTGCAGCCCTACAATACAAGGTGTTGTCCTTGAAGGGCTGATAACAATTTTGCAGGACTGAAAGCACTTTCCCTCTCCCCTGTCATTATTTCCCAGAGGCTTAGGGAAGGTCTCTTCTGTGAGGGAATGCAGTAAGGAAGTGGATCCTGGGAGGGAGGGGATGCATCCAGCGGCAACTCAGCCCAGATATCACAGGTAAGACAAAGAGGGTGAAGACAGCCACTCCCTAATAGCTCCCAGAGAATGTTGTAGAGGAGCATAGTAGAGTCCTCAGTCTGGCAAGATTTTGCCTACATATGTTAAACAACAAAGAACTCAGCTTGGAAGATTCACCATGTGTCTTTCTGATCTCAGGATGGACACAGAAGATATAGCACACTACTAATCTCACCATCTTCCAAATGGCTACGGTTGTTCTACTTCTTGAGGGATGATGAGTCTTATACCACCAATTCTCAAACTTCCTTAATTTGGCTTTCTGCCCTTAGCAGAGACCTGCATTCAACAGCCTAAATGTCCCTTCCAACTACATAATTCGGTCCATGGAGTACATTCAGTTGGAGAAGACTGACAAAAAGCAAGGACTGAATAACATGCAAAAAGAGAATCCAAGAAATATAACATTGTAAAACCTCAAAGACTGAAACCATGTTGGACAACTGATTTACTTACAGTGATCCATGGTGAGTGCGATTATATAAATGTTGAAGTGAGGTCCTTATCAACTCAGAATTTATCCTGGCATGCAGAGGCATCATAGAACATATTATTATAATGAATTGAGAGTACCTTTGTGGTGCCTTCAAGTCATTGTGCTTTGGCAACTATCTGAACTAGTCCTTGCAGTTTTCTTGAGAAGATTTCAGGTTTGCCACTGACTGCTTCCTAAGCTATGACTATGGGTAACTTTTGGCTGAGAGGCTATGACTGGCCGAAAGTCACCAGCTGGCTTGTGTCTAAGTTGGGACTCATGATCTTTGATTTCTAGTCCAATGCTTAAGAGAACAGCAACAAAGATGATTCGAGGTCTGGAGGCTAAAACATATAAGGAATGGCTGCTGGAACTGGGTATGTCTAGTTTAATGAAGAGAAGGACTAGGGGTGACATGATAGCAGTCTTCCAATATCTCAGGGGCTGCCACAAAGAAGAGGGAGGCAAGCTATTCTCCAAAGTGCCCGAAGGCAGGACAAGAAGCAACGGATGGAAACTAATCAAGGAGAGAAGCAACCTAGAACTAAGGAGAAATTTCCTGACAGTTAGAACAATTAACCAGTGGAACAACCTGCCTCCAGAAGCGGTGAATACTCCAACACTGGAGGTTTTTAAGAAGAGACTGGACAGCCATTTGTCTGAAGTGGTACAGGGTTTCCTGCCTGAGCAGGGGGTTGGACTAGATGACCTCCAAGGTCCCTTCCAACTTTACTATTATGATTATGATTACTATAGCAAATGGACTCTCTTTCCCTTCATAGTAACATAAAAATGCATTTCTGCATAGCAGGCCCAGGAGGTAAATTTGATTATTGTCATAAATGTGCATATGAGTGCATTAGGGTATATGGATTGAAGTCCATTTGTAGACTCCCAGTGGAGAGCTTTCTGAGATATTTAGTTTCTAGTATTGCAAAAGATTCCATCTATTATTTGAACACATTGTGGAAGTAGAAGTCTGCTATTGTACAATTTCATCCTAAACTCTGAAAACTCCATATTCCCACATGCTACTGAAGGCACCATCCTAATCCAACAGTCAACTTCTCAATCTTTTCCAACCATGCGGCTCATTGAGAAGCATTCCTGCTAGAAGCCTTTCACTGGTTAATCGGAATACAAACTATGGTCTAATCTTTAAAAGAAATGTTCCCTGGGCAAGTGGCTCTTGAAGAAAAAAAATGCCTCATCTCTCAGCAGTCTTCCTCAAGGCAAAACAAAACAAAACAAAAAAATGACATCCAGCATGATCAAGAACCTTCAGGGGAATGGCACGCAAGGCCAGCCATTCCTACGTATAGAATGTCTGTATTTGTGAGATCATAAACTTTCCCTCTGACTTGCTGCTTTTTAAAAACTGGAGGTCCTTCTTTTGTAGTAAGAGGAATTCTGCCAATTCTACCTAGCCATAGTCTGTTTGTCCAATATTGTTGAGTAGAGCCTTATAAGAATATATTGTATGTAAAAACTCACTGAAATTTACTTAGAACTTAAGAGTGGAGCTTAGAAAAAAATAGGTTGAGAGTTGCATATATATATATATATATATATATATATATATATATATATATATATATATATATATATACACATACATACAGTATATATATACATATATAGATATATATGTTAAATGCTTGTTAACTATTTAGATCTAAAAAATTTACATAGATATATACACACACACACACACACACACATTTTATATATATATATATATATATATTCGTAGATTTTCACGGCTACAGGTATGTAGGTCTTGGCGTATTCGGGTCTTTTTCCATGTAAGGTTGAGAGTGTCTTCGTGACGTTTCAGCGAGGTCCCACTTGTCATCTTCAGGCTGGTGTCTTCGGCTTTGTGCTTTGCAAGCACGAAGCCAAAGACAGCAGCCTGAAGATGACGAGTGGGACCTTGCTGAAACATCGCCAAGACACTCTCAATCTTACACGGGAAAAGACCCGAATACACCAAGATCTACATACATATATATACAGTATATATATATATATACAATATATATATATATATATATATATATATATATATATATATATATATATATATATATATATATATATATATATATACAGTATATATATACAGTATATATATACAGTATATATATACAGTATATATATATATATATATATATATATATATATATATATATATATACACACAGTATATATACAGTATATATACATATATATATATAGAGAGAGACAGAGACAGAGACAGACAGACAGAGACAGACACAGAGACAGACAGACAGACAGACACACAAACACACAATTCACATGTCTTTAGAAGAATAAACAGGTATAAATTATTACAAGCAACTTATAACAAACCTGTAATAAGTATCACAGTTTATGACTCACCAAGCCACTAAATAGTGGATGATCTCCAGATAAAACCATCACTATTAGATGAGTATTATTTTCTATAATGATCCTCCAGGACAAAAGGGGATAATTAAAGTCAGTTTCCTGCCTCATTTGTGATCTTTGGCATCATTTATCTTACCTCGACACACAGGTCTCTGGTCGCTCCAGGCAGCTATCATTCCACTCAGCTTCTTACAGGTGATGCTTTTGGAGCCTTGCAAATCATAACCTTCACTGCAGGTGAATTGGACACTGGATCCTAACCTGTAACACAGGAAGTCTGTTACTGACCTGCGCTCTAGTTTCACACAAAGATTTTGGATGCTCTGTTTTGTTTCTTATTTGTTTTCTGTCCCTGGGAACTCTTGGGTTATAGAATTCCTTGTCCAGGGATGATAGAATAATGAAAATAAATGTTGGATTTCCAAATGCAAATTTATAAAGTCTTGGCCCATAACACACCAGATTTAATGCTTAAAAAGAAAGAAGTGTGGATAATTGATGAACCAGGAGATACTAGTATAGAAGACAAAGAACTGGAGAAAATCATAAAGTATCCAAGATCTGAAAACCAAAGTTGAAAGATTATGGCAAAACCAGGCATGGTGGTCCCAGTGGTTATCAACACATTAGATATATACAAAATAAAATAAAATAAAATCTTGGATGGCACTTAGAGAATTCTGTGCATTGACAACATTTCCACCTGTCAATTGCAAAAGGCCACCTTGCTTGGATCTGCACATATATTATGCTGATATATTGTGACAACCTACATTTTTGGGAAGAACTCAGTGCAACTAAAGGCCAACATCAGCTGAAGAACTGGCAGATAATAATAAATTATTAAGCTTGTATACTGTACTATATGAATGTCAAAAACTTTGAGTGGAGTTTGTATTGATTCCCTTCTGCTGGTGGATAAAATAATTTTATCGTCAGTGAGAAAATTGGTTGCTAGATCAGGTTTAAGGTAGCTCAGTGTGAATTATTTTACTGATGGTGGTTTTAACTATGTTTTTTTTAAATTACATTCCTTTTTAGCTATCTTAAGTACCATTGACAACTGGAACAAAAATTCAGCAGATACATGTGGGCATGCTTATATACTGTACATACATTCAATCACTCCAGTCGGTATCTTGATATTTTTAGCATCTTACATCTCCATGGCATTACAATGTTCAAGATATGTAACAAGAGATATTTGATGAACAATGTAGAATATTCCACAGATCCACTGCATTTTTTTCCAAATCTGTCCTAACTGAATCCTGAATTCCAAAATATACCAAATGGGTAGATCTCACAAGACTTCCAGAATATGTAGAGGCTGGAAGAGGCTTGGAAACATTGCTATTTAAAACTAATAAAACAGTTCTGACTTAAGAGATCTATATGGAATTTACAAACCATTATTGGACAAAGTTTCTTAGTCTTTTACCAGATCTGAAAATGAATAGGGTATCACTGCAGATGTCAAAAGTGATGCAGTAGAATTGTATATTTCAAACATGGAAACTTTAAGATGTGTAGACTTCAGTTCTACCCATCTTAAAATTCCTCAGTCAGCATGTTCACGTATCTTACAGTTACCAAGTTTGAAAAAATACTGCTCTAGATAATGCACACACTGAGATCAATTTCCTTACAAAACATGTAATTTAGATTCCAATTGTAAAATTTAGAGTGCAGGGACTATGAAGGAACAAGTTACTTATCCTATATTGACAAACTGCTTTTTTCTGGATTTTCAGACCATCCAATTATGTGAATAATGATCCATTTAAGCATCCTGTATGATTAATCATATTCACAGATACATTTATTGTTGTCCCATAATGTTTTTAGTATATACTGGGAAGATCACTGTGATATTTAGGGATTCATAAAGAGAATTTTTTGAGGTTTCAAATACTCATTTTTATACCGAACTCACATATTGGCATTACGAAATCTGCAGCAAACATTAGTTTGATATTTCTGGGCATGATGTCTTGGTGGTTCAGCTCACTAGAACCATTCCCCCCCCCCCCTAGTTTATTGCAGATTTGATGTGAGGATGGAAATGGGAGACATTCCTGACATGTTTCAGAAGCTGCTGTCCGGTGAAATACCAGGTTAGGTGGGCCAATAGATTCCACATTTACAATCTGTATGTTCCACATATAGATTTTGGACTCCGTTTTCCTTCAAATTATTCTAGGGATTATTTTGTCTTTCTTGCCTCATTCCATCTCACACTGGCTAAAATTATTCCTTTAGTCTCAGCCCTGATTTCATGGAGAGTGGGAAAGAAGTGAATATATGCTTCTAGCAAAAAAAAAAGTTATCTACAGAGACATAAAATTAAATATTGATCTGCACTCTGGCTCCCCCCCCCCATCCCTGCCTTGCTGACGTGCGTAACACGATGAGACTGATCTTCTTATGCACAAAAGGCAAGAGGTGACAAAGTGATGGTGAATGCAGCTGGCAGGGCTGGAGGCAAACACATACAGGACTGATTCACACATATATGATAGTTGTGGTTTCTCAGCAGTAATGTGTGATCATGTTCCACCAAAGGCACTGCATTAGAAGTGATACATATGCTCTTACTGGATCTGCAGTTGTTCAGCTCCCAGGAGCAAAGGCCTGGGAACAAGGCCATCATCAACTGATCAACCTGAATATGTCAACCATCCTAAAATGATTTTCCCATAAGAGTGGTAAATAAACTTTTAATCAAAAAAGCTTGTGACACCCTAAAGATTAACAGATTTATCAACACGTCAGCATTTGGGGATCTTGGTCCACTTCATCGAATCCAAAACATGGGTTTTATGTAATTTGTGCGGTAATAAATTGGCTAGCATTCAGTGGCAACACACACACAAGATTATCACAGCTGCAAACCTTAAAAATAATATATGTGATTATGGATTAAACCATGTGAGATATGTGGATTCAAATGCACATTCAGCCCTTCACTGAAGAATCAACAAGACAAAAAGTCCATGGGATATGTAAAATCTTTGTGCAAATAACACATTTGCAAATAACTTCCATTCAACAGGATGTCTTAGCCCCCAGTTGTCTGTGGAGATTCTCAGTTATCCAGGTCATGGTTATCCCAAAGGTGCTTTTTCAAGAGGCAACTAGACTTTCTTATTTTTCTTGGATGAGAAGCGAAACATCTTGAAAGAAAAACAAGAAAGTCCAGTTGCCTCTTGAAAAAGCACCGTTGGGACCCCCCCCCCCCAATTGGTCCCTTTTCTTTTTCTTAAAACATCCTAACTGTTTTGAAAAAGCAGAGAAACTTTTTGCTGGCCAGAGACCATACAACTTTTCCCAGTACTGAAAAGATCACTGTATATGTAGAGCTATCCCACATAGGGAAGACCGTTGGGGGGCATCTGCCAAATAAGTTGGTTTTTATTTTCTCTTGTTTAAAGCAAATGTGTGTTCAATCTATGTAGGGCACCCATTACAATTTTCATGTATCTCCCTTCCTACTGTAAATTGTCGAGAAGATGTGCCACTGATATTTGGCAATCTTTTCTATTAAATTGGTTAACCAGCTTGTAGGAAACTCCTGGGGCTGTAAAGAAGAGAAATGAAGGTTCTTGCACAACTTCCCTTCTGGTGCAATGATTTCAAAATGGGGTTGTGGAAGAGCATGACAAAACAAACACCTTTCTTATTACCTGCAGAAGGTGCCGAAGCTAAAGATGAAGCTAAAATTCTATCAATCTGGCAAAGTGGGATCTTCCTTGGAAAAGCACAGGTAGTGCTAAGACATAAAACAGTGACTTTCCTGGCTGGATTGTTTTGCAAGAGCCTGTGGGAATATTTATCTACAACTATCTATCTATCTATCTATCTATCTATCTATCTATCTATCTATCTATCTATCTATCTATCTATCTATCTATTATCTAAGTTTTTATGTATATGTGTGTGGGTGTATATGTGTGTGGGTGTGTCTATGTATCTATGTATTTTGGGGATGGGGCTTCATCAGTGACAAATTCAACAAAAATAAACAATATTCCACATAACCAACAGTTGATTAACATGCTCATTGGACTCCTTTTCATGCGGAAATGAAAATCGCATTTTAGGGTGTATATTATATATGAAATGCAATTACAGAATATAGTAATCCTGGCTACAACATGTTTAAAAATCTTCTAGAATTTGTAGACACCATTTGGAAGATTCCTCAAGAGTTGGCACATTATTGTCATGATTAAAAGAAATGAAATAGAATTAAAATAGAAATAATAACCAGTCTCCTATGACACCATTTTGTAATTACGCCAAGAGTAGACAACTTGCTTTATGGCTGAAGACTCGTTTTTTACTTTTTTGGCTTACAACAGAAGTTACTACACCAGCCATCTGGTGGAGCCAATTCTTTCAGTGCATAGAGAATTAAGGTAATGAAATGGGTGCAAGACATAAGATATCCATTTTGCCCCCTAAACCCCAATAGTGAAAAAATAGCCCTATTTATGGTGTTGATTTATTTTATTTTTTTAAAAAAGGGATGAAATTGGTATTTTATGACTCAACAAGTCTTAAGGCAATAATTTTGCCCCTTAATCTTCTCAATATAATAATGATAATAAATATTTTGATTCCCAACAATCCAGAGCACTCAAAAAAAATCACAAATAATACAGTACATCCCAGAATCAGAGGGTAAATTAGTGCTGGATGGGACATGCCACAGAGCTGATGGAAGGCCAACATTCCTTTAACAAATCTGTGTTCTCATCTTCCGATGTTCTTGCAAGATGAATGGTCTCTAGGAGCTCACTGATCACATCCTGCCAAAGCTGATGTAGACCTAATGAAGTTACACCAGAAAAATGTTCGTAGTGACACAGCAAGTGATGAATGGTAGAGTCACACTTTACTATGGACTCCTGCCAAAGTGAACCCAGGTTTGAGCTGTTATCTTAAACATGCCACCTTGGAAGTTAAATGCAGCTGAAATCAACCAATTTTGTTTTCCAATAAACAGAAGTGAAATGACATGGTAAAATGTCCTAAAAGCCATCTATCTTAATTGTCATGAAATATGTGCCAAATAAAGACTCTTGGTTGAAAATACTGAGGTCACATGTTAACTTGAAAAAAGGATTTTCAAATATTTGTTCCTTTCCTTTCCTTTTCTTTCCCTCTCCTCCCCTTGTCTTTCTCTCTTCTCTTCTTTCTTTCTTTCTTTCTTTCTTTCTTTCTTTCTTTCTTTCTTTCTTTCTTTCTTTCTTTCTTTCTTTCTTTCTTTCTTTCTTTCTTTCTTTCTTTCTTTCTTTCTTTCTTTCTTTCTTTCTTTCTTTCTTTCTTTCTTTCTTTCTTTCTTTCTTTCTTTCTTTCTTTCTTTCTTTCTTTCTTTCTCTCCTTCTACCAATTCACTTTTGTGCAGAGGACCATCTTAAAAAAAATATCACCCCAGAGAGAACACACAGAGACACAAGAGGATATTATGACATCAGTATTGTGCATCATAGGCAGGCTGTTTATTTCTTAAGGACATAAAAGCCTTGCTGATTAAATCAAAGCTTCAGGATGCCAGCATCCTGTTTTTGACAATGGACAGCCAGCTGCTTCTGTGAAAAGCTTGGAACAGGGCACTGCGTCTGTAGCCTTCATTAATCACTCCCTCGTCTTCACCAATTGTCATCTGATGGAATCAACAACTGTCTCTAATAATGCAGGTTAAATGAAATGATGGTGCCCTGTCAAACACAATGGAGAGTATACAGATTTGACCAATACTCCCTCCCTTCTAAAATGTACTACCAAACTGCACACCTGTGTTGGCTGAAATGTGTGAGGGCTGTAGCAAAACATGTAAGCATGAAGCATGAAAAGAAAGAAAAAGAGATGCTTACCTGAAATCATTGCCTATTCTTTTGCCCCGATCTGGAATCCCAGGGTCTGGACACATGTTATGTCCCTGGGATGCACCAACCTGTGTTACTACAAAGCAAAAAAACAGCATATACAGAGGTAGAATAGAAGACAAATATATATGTATATCTATATCTATATACATCATCTCAGTGTTGGTGATGCAAAGAAAATGGAAAATTACAAATTGGGATGCACTGAGTAAATGTTATCTGTTCCCATTTTCCCACCCCTCTAAACATCTGCTAAAGAGTGTTCCTTAATCTGCTGCACTGACGGTGCATTAGATTACAACCGGTTTGAGATTATGGAAGTTGTAGTCCAATACATCCCAAAGGTGCAGATTGAGGAAGGGTAAGTTATGGGCTATGTGAACTACCAAAGCCACCCAGCTCAGGAATAGTATTATGATTGCTGATGAAAACTCAAATCCCTTTCACTCCCCCACTCCAGTTCTCAGCTGTAAGCCACTGAATCGGACACCTCAAAATATGCTTTCATTTCCCCAAAGGTTGCCCAAATTCAAAAACTTGTTCCCCAAGCCAGCTTGTAAAAATAACCCCTGAATGCAGAATTGTATGAAAATTCCACAATTCACCATCTGGCTGATGTTAATGAAAGGCGGTAAGTTAAATAAAAAGCAGTGGAAGATGACAATCAAGATATGTAGGGGAGGATGACAGGAGAAGAGAACAGAAGCCAGTTGGGTTCACAGTTGGCGATTTAGTTTCATTGTGCAGGACCTGAAAAGGAGTAACCTTTTCCATTAGAAGAGGGAAAAGAAGCATCAGACGGAGCCAAGAGTACAGCATGCCACCCATCAAACATAAGGAATTCCAGAACTGTTCTAAAATGGCATGTATCCAACTAGGATGAGATCAGATCTGAATAAAAATGGATTGATTTCAATTTCACATTCAGGTTTTTTTTTTACATTATCCTGTCAACAAAATGGTAAAAATGGGCTTCTTTTATTTCAATCTCTTTTCCCCTGTCCTTTCTGCCATGGCCTGGTTGAAAAATACACGGCACAATTCTCTGGCTGAGCAGACTGACAAAGGGAAACATGGAAGTGCACAGCGCAGATTTCGAGGGCAAGGAGAATTTAGAAAGGTCAATGAACATTTTATCCCCACCGTGACTGGTCTGCATCAATACTGCATCTAAAAGGCTGGAGGTGTCCACGGCAATTATCAAGTAGTGAAAAAGGAGTCTTTCCCCAAAGGACAAGTCTACTTCATAGATGACTCAGAATTGAATCCCCTTTAAGGAAGCAGGTAATATACCTGCTTATAGGTGCCCTTGTATTTAAATCAGACAGGATCTCTTTAGAAGAGGATTCCACTGCAGTCTGTCACACATCATAATACCTGTAAGGATGGGATCAGGACCTCCATAAGAGAAACTGAGGCTGCAAACCTTGTGAACTACTGCTTGGGTTCTAACTCTAGAGGCCTCTTACAAAATTCTACAGACTTTAGTGCTTGCTCTTTCTCCCTAGCCAAAAAGGATCAAGTACACAACCATTTGTTGTTGCATTGCACTTTGAGGGGTATGTGTAATAAAACTGGGTGTATGCCTAGGAAACAAGTGTGGAGTAAATCAAGCAACAGTACAGTATTAATCCCCATTTTTGTGTAAAGCCTTTTTTCCCCCCTGACAAATTAGATGCCTTGTTAACTACATGACTATAGTCAAAACTATACGTATTCAAATAATAGAGTCATTGTATCACAATATTTCTGCTTCATCACAATATATTTGCTCCATCTCCATTCACAGCCAGTTTGGGGAACTAACCCTGTGGGCAGTGGTGGGATTCAAATATGTGAACAACTAGTTTTCTGTGTGGTTGCCACTTCTGGAAGTCCATTTTGGGCCTGGGCAACCAAAAATTAGCTACCGGCTCTGCTGAACCAGTGCAAACTGTCTGAATCCCACCACTGCCTATGGGTCACCCACCCATCTTTTGGTTTCTTTTGTGAAATGGAGATGGATATCTGTTCTTTCAACATGAGTGATTGTAGGATGATGCTCAAAAAACTGTCCACAGAATATTTCCATATTGAATTTGTCAACGACTGCAACAAACTCAATGTGACCTTATGAACCACAATTATAAGTACACCACCTTCTCTCTTAAAGAAAGCACAGAACTTGCTAAATACTTTCTGGAAGAGCTACTATGCAAATACCCCACCATTTATACAGGAGTGGGGTCTCCCCCAAATGGAGACTCTCCTATATTAAGATCCGATTAACAAGGACACTCCTGCTATTTGTTTCAATTAGCTGCACATTATGAGGAATGTAAATTAGGAAGCAAAAAGTACAGAAGAAAGCATTATTGACAAACTAAACCTGTGGACACTGAAATGGGGTACAGGAGCAAGATATGATAGATATTATTTTTCAGGCACATATTTTTTTACATTTATTTAATCAACAGTTAAGAATTCTAGGTTACCAAATTTGATATTTAATATTCTTGACATTTGCTTATTATAACCATGCATACACTAGCACATCTGAGAATGACATATCAGTAGAAGTAGTTCAGAAGATTTAGAGAACTCCACTTCACTTTGATTATGGTCTTTTTTCTCTGATCATTATGGGACAGGGACAATTAACCAACCTGGCCACTTGCAGGGCCAATTCCAACTAGGTTTGCTGTCCACTTCCAGGATCCGTGGATGAATTAAATAAACAGGGTCCATTGTTACTGTACTTTTGCTATGGAGCATCTGCAAGAAAACAGCCAAGCTCACTTTTGCTATTCTCTACCTATCAATACCTCTGATAGCAGTGGCATTGGAGGGGAGGAAGACATAGGATAGAATGTGACTCCTTCACATTCAAGGAGGCTTTGTTTTTCACTCAGTAAGGATAGAGATAACAATCTTGGTCTTCTGACTCTCAAAGACAAGAGCCAGTAGTTGACTCCAACATCTCTTTGCCAACTGCAAATGCAGCATTGCTGTCACTAAAATCACCTGAGAGGAGGAAAACAGATGGGAACTTAATAATTAGCGGTTAGAAGCTCATTGCAAAGGAGGGACAAATTAATGTATCTTAACTTTTTAAATAATTCTTTAAAATGTAGATTTTTTTTCCATTGCTAAGTTGTCAATGCCCATGGGAATGAAGTTTCATCTTTTCCTCCCTTGCTGCAGAATTAAGGATCGCCCCCACATTTTCTGAAGCTAATTTATACATATGTAATGAAAATAATTCACGTCCCTTGAACTTCCATATTTTAGACATCTCCTCCCAATGCAGAGGACAAATAGAGAAGCAAAGAGGTATAATCTTTGTTGAAATTTGTTGCAGTCATCACAATTATCAGTCCTTCCCTAGACTGATTTTTTTGCATGTTCTTTTAAAGCATCTTCAATGCAGTTGCAACAATAACAATCCATCTTCTCTGGAGAAATCTCATATTAGGAAGACGTTCTAGAGATTATCATTACGAAGCAAAAGAATAGTAGTATCTCTCTCTGATAGCAGAGAGAATATACAGAATGAGGGTCACAAACCAGCTTGAATTCAGGTCCAGGCAGGTTTTAAAGCCATATTTTCTTGATGCGCAGAAGGTGTTTGGCCTGCAAAGTTGAAACAAACTACTAGGTAGATATCAGAATTCTTCGCCCACAACATATCAGACTGTAGATTCTCACTAACTCAAATCCCACCCGCCCCAAAATGTTGTGATTTTATTGTTTGATTCCCTCCCACTCCTTCATGGCTTGAACGTTTCTGCTGGCAGCCCTCATAATGATGCAATGGTGCAATGAATGACATAATAGTACAAGAAAATAGTTGACCCTCTCTGCCCCACATTCATAAAAGAGAAAGAACGGAGAAAACAGTTGCTCAATAGAGTATCAAATTAATGAAGAGGTATTAAAGAACTTGTCTGTTAAGTTGGCCCTCCAGATAACATTGTGTGAATATCAAGGGTCAGAGTTCTTTAGAAACAAGAGTGCTTTTATTTAGTTATCCATTTATACCTCTTAGAAAATAAGCAATACAAATTTGTACTTGTCTTTAAATGCAGCTAATTAAGGTTTCATTGTCTGATGCAATAATTTATTTCAGATACCACGCATATCTTTGCCAATTATCTTCCCACCATACCTACCCTTGATAAAAGAATTTTTATTGATCTGTTTTTTTATTGCAACTAGTTCAGATTTTGATTTAAAAAATCAACTAAAAGATAAATACATTCCTTATTGTTTGGAGACGAAACATTTTCATGTAAAAGAAAACAAATCTCATTGCAAACAGATTGCCTTTGATCCATTATTTTTATCAACATTGTTACTTTTTAAAAATGTTTGGCAGAAATACAGTGGAACACTTTGAAAAGTCAAAGGGGCAAGTTACTAGCAAACAGAATATTTCTTCCCAGAAACAAGATCGTTTCTTTAATGAAGTATAGCAAAACTTTTTATTCACCATTAAAAAAAAATTGCAGGACTTAAGAGAATTAATCCTACCAAGGCAGAATGCAGAATCAGGTATTCATATAGAAATACAATTAATGCCACAAAAGGAAGCAGAATCAGGCTAAATGTAGCACCACTAAAAACAGGCACTGTCACATTGTCTATGAAACATGTGGGAGAATATAGAAAACATGGAAACATGTCAAAATATTTTATTTTCCAAAGGAAAAGTTACTTTTTTAAAATAAAAAAGCAAATCAAAAATCAACACAGAATCATTCCCTTTCCTATATTTCAAGATGCCCCTTCTGAATTCATAGCACTCTAAATAAATTCATACACACATAGGATGAAAAATCCCACCAAATCACTTTGACATTATCTGCCCAGAATGCATGAGATGGTGTGGAACTGTTCTATGAAACAAAAAAAACGATGAAAAAAAAGGGGGAATGCAAAAAATAAAAAAAAATCAACTGATTCATCCACTATCCAAGATTCGAACAAATCCTATCTAGTGAAAGCAGACAGCATAACCAAGGTAACTCAATAGCTTCAAGAAAAAATGCCATTCCTTGTCAGAAAAGGACGCCACTGAATACAGAATGGTATTAAGCAGCACATGTCATCCTTGGAAATTCTTGCAGCTATCACAGCAGGCTAATCAGCTACCTCCTACCTAAAAAAGTTGCTTCCAGTAGAGATATTTTCAATCTTTAGGCTAATGCTCAGGTAGCTTTATTACAACACAGAGTTAATTTCAGACAACCACTGTTGGAAGAACTGCAATACATTAAGCTGCATGAATGCTGAACTTCCAGGATCATGTGAGATTGAAGCTTAGAGGTAATGCTTGACTTATAACCATTAGTTTAGTGATCATTTGAAGTTACAGTGGCACTGACAAAAGTGACTTATGACTGGTCCTTGCATTTATAACCACTGCAGCATCCCAAGAGTCACATGGTCAAAATTCAGGCACTTGGCAACTGGCATGGATTAATGACAGTTGCAGTGTCCCTGGGACATGTGATTATCAGTTGTGACTTTCCCAGTTGGCTTTCAACAAGGAAAGTCAATGGGAGAAGCCAAATTTGCTAAGAACTATACACTCCACTTAACAACTGCATCTGTAAAATCAGGCATGAATCATTTAACAACTGCCTTACTCAGTGACGGAAGTTCTGGTCCCAATTGTCATCATATGTCAAGGACTACCTGTATTGCAAACGGTGGCCAGATTACCTTAATTACCTTAATTTTCTTATGAAGGAAAAAGAGAATTACACATCAATCGGGTTCCACTATGTTGAATGTATCTTGAACTTTTGCCCTGTCTGAAATGAAACTTGGTGCAATATCATAGGGATGATGATATAGTTAACAGGGCTAATGATATGGAATTTTAAATACTTGTCTTGAGTAGTTGCCCATCCAGAATGCCATATTTCTGAGCAATTTCTGCAGTTTTAAAAATGACTTGCTGGGGATAACTGGGGTTGTGCCATTTTCTTTTCCAGTAGTGAAATAGGAGACACCTGTATAATTTTCTGTGCAATCAAATGACATATTTTATCTGTGAGTGCTTGTGTGCATGCATGCATATATAGGGAAACTCGGGTGGTGGCCTATAGTGCTCCAGTCTGGATCATAAGAGGCAGCGGGAAGAGGCTTACAGTGGAACGCTTACCGGCATTTTGAGCTGTGACCCAATAAAAATATATTGGTGATTTTTTTTTCAAAATTCCTCCACTCCCCAGCATTCAGTTTGAGCCAAACCAGGGATGAGCAACTATGGCCCCTATATGAGTTGTGGCACAGGAATTCTGAGAGCTGAAGTCTACAGGTTGTAAAAGACCATAGCTGCCCACCCCTCGTTCAGACCATTTTAAATTTTAATCTTTCATTTCAGTCTGTTCCTGGTTCAGAGAATTATTATGTCGATGGACAGATAAATGAATGCTCAGAGTCCTGACCCCTTTTATATAATTTCTTTTCAACAATCTTTTGGCTTGGGGAAAAAAATAATAATTTTCTAGGTGGCAAAAGGCAAAGTATGCCATTTTCTAAAACACAAAAAGCAAAGCCTGGTTGGTTACATATTTATTCTTCACTTCTTAGTTTTTATTAATCTAATGTTTCAACTACTATGAAAACTTGCTTGCTAAGCATTTGTTTTGTTTTCTTCACTGTCATAAGCCAGCATGCAAGAATGCTATAACTTAAACCAGTCTGTTCTAGAAACTGTCCGCGGGGATGCAGAAGCCATTCATGTTCGGGATATGGCTAAGATGTCATCTCAGACAAATTTATCCTAATCTTAAATATGTTGGCAAAGCATTTCAACTGGTTTTAAACTATTCTCAGACAGAAAGCACATTCTGAAACAATCGATTATAATTCTTCAGTCCTTGATGGAGTTTTTTTCAAATAATCTTTTAAAGTTGCATTTGAAAAGCAGTATCTAGGAAAACAAATCATAATGGAACATCAGTTTTTTTGTCCAGTTAGAAATGCATGAAAGTTTCTGTCAACCAAATATTGTATCTTTTGCTAAACATGTGCTATTAATTTTCAGAAATTCAATAAAAGAAACAGTTATAACCTTTCTCTTTGGATTTAATGCAAACAATAATAGTGTAATCATTACTGATCTTAATATAGGTCAAATCACAGTATGACTTCCATCAGCATATGAGGCTTCGAGACTTAATTTGCTTGTTTTATTTTCAACACCTATCTGGAAATATTGGTAAAAGTAATAACAAAATATGACCAGGAAAACAGGTTGCCAGCTGCATCAGAGAAAAGATTTAAATGTTTCCTTTCTACACTAGAAATGGTGAGAATCAGATGTCTGCAATTTCTGTAAGGGGAGAAAGAGTTGGTTTCAAGTCTCTAATATTCTTCAAACATAACTGTTTCTCAAGGATCCATTCTAGAAAATAGAGTTTCCCACACTTCCAACAAACATTGGTTTGTTTGCTCAGTTTACTAGTGACATAATGAATCAATGATCCCATGCTTTCTTGCAAGTTCTGTCCAAAGAGACTGATGCATATCAAATATCTTTTGTGTATAATTAAAACAAACTCCCTTATCAAGGCCAACCTTTGCTGCTGCAGTTGGAAAGATGACAGTTGCAGATGATGCACTGCTGATTCAACATCTGGATTCAACAGTTCAGCCATACCAAGATGCAATAGAAACATGACAAGGGTGAACACAATGGGGGCAGAGAAACATGTCATTAGAGAGGGAACAGAGACTTATTTAGTCTGAATCTATATGCAAACATGCTGAAGTTTTTGATGTTATGTAAGAACTAGAGTACACTTTATTTTATGGATAGTCATTTGCAAAAAGTATGCATGCTAGAAAAAGCATCCCCCCCCTTCCTTCCTCGCCATCCGAATTACAGCACAGAAATAGCTACAATATTTTGTGTCAATATTTTTCATGTGGGTCTCCCCTCCCCAAACAAACTGATACAGAAATAGAGGGCAAGGAATAAATCTATTACCAGGGAAAAATAATCTGACTAAAACTGAGGTCAATAGATTTGTTCATTTCCATATGCTACACATCTCAAATATTCATTGCAAAATTCAGGGCTTAAATTCACTACAATATAATATTTATTTATTTATGTTTATATATCAAACTTCTCAACCACCCATCCCACTCACAGAGGGCTCTAAATTCAACAGAAGCTATGAGTAAAAATTGTTTCCCCAAATCAAAACCAGTAATGGGTCCACAATTGGTTATAACAACCTTGTGAAAGGGAAAAAAACACCCAGAAATGTTATCTGTCAATGTTAAAGCATGTTGAAGGAGAGGAATTTACTTTTATATGTATGTTCCTCTAGGAAGGATGAATTTGGTATATGGGTAACTTAGGTACATCAATACCAAGCACATACCCACAAACACACCAAAGCTGACTGGGAAGATTATTAACAACTACAAATATGATATTGTTTTTCCTCAAATTTTAAATTACTGTACCTGATACTATGAAAATTCTTATAAAAAGAAAAGAGTTATGGCACCAAAGCTACTTTAGGGAAAATGTCCATTAATGTATTCAGCTGGCAATATGAGTCTCTTTCTTGAGACATGGGAATTTAAAACCCACAAAATCAAGTGTAACCAACATGCTAAGAGGAACCTGACCCATTCTGAAATGTTGCTAGACAGGAGTTGAAGGAAGTGAGATGCCAACTTATTCTCTCATATCAAGACCTAAATGTAGTTAAACACATCTGAAACTCTCATTTCCATTTCTCAAACTTGCAAGGTTTCTGACATAAACTTTGGTTTGGAATAGTTTACACAGCAGTTTGTAATAGATTGGGTAGTCCATGGTAGGTTTTTGAATTAAGAAAAATAAAACCAGTCAAGATTTATTTATTGTTCGTTCGTTCATTCATTTATTCAATTCAATTCATTCATTCATTCATTCATTCATTCATTCATTTTTTCATTCATTCATTCATTCATTCATTCATTCAACTTCTATTGCTGCCTTTCTCAGTGGGTGGCTTACAATTCAAAATATAACAATCTGAGCTGTGAAATATCTTAGCGTCTTGAGAAGATTTTTTAAACTCTCTTCACAGTGATCACTTGGAAAAGCAGTAAATACACTTTTTTTTCTACTGTCTCTTCATCTCTGATGGAGAACAAGATGGAATAAAGACTCAGAATGTCCACATTCAACAAACTTATTGAATAGGAGTGTTTTTTTCCTCCCATTCTTAAAAGAGGTCACTTTTTTCTACATCTAATGAAAAAACACAGTAGCAACCAGTGTTTGTGGGAAATGTGCCCCAAAAGTTACTTAAGAAATAAGGCTACTCCAAGATGTGCAGAGGAAACAAGTGTCTTGAAGATTCTATGTAAAAATCAGACGAAACCATTATAGGGGTGAGAAGTAAAGTATAACTCTACATTAGAACCTGACCCACAGACCATCCTGTTCCTTCCTAAATGCCACCCATTGCCTTGACAATTCAAGCAAACAGAGGTCTTCTCTTTGACTCTTTGTATCCTCAAAAAGAGTACAAAGTTCTTCTCAATTTCTGTACCATTGTGACTTCCCCTGTTCTGTGGTGAGATTCCTCCTCTGATGACAGTCCCAGTTTGGTCCCTAAGAAAATATAGAACTCAGACACAAAACAACATATGTTTACACACACACACACACACACACACACACACCATTTCTGGAATGTCCGAAAGCTATTGCTTCTTTATTAAGAAACTGTGCAGTAGATAGACCCAAAGACATTTAATATATCAGGAAAGGAGAAGAAGCCTGACCATGTTTTAGATTATTGTTTTCTTTTGTTGTTTGCTTTTGAACAACTGACCCAAGCTTTCTGACATTTGTGTTTGTCAAACATGTATTTGTTTCTGTCTGAATTACTTAGTAGAGTGCATGATATACAGATGAAAAATCAACATCCCTGCAGTCCTGCAAAGGACTCCTAACAATATATACAGCATATAGCCCACTCCACTGTGCAGACGCACGGGCACACACTCCCACACAGGCATCCCTTACAGAGTTAGTATGTGTTTGCAAACGGAGTACTAAACGGAGCAGGTGAGGCAATAATGCAGGGTAGGAGGGGAGAACAAGCATTACCATTTTGAAAAAGAGTGGCATCATTCTGGTGATTGCTGGAAAGTCATATGGGATGTTCAAGGTGCTCAGTCTCACTCAACATGCAATGGTGGTTGAAACTTACACACAGATGTCTTCTGGTTCATGTCTTTACTTGGCATCAATTTCACTCCCCGGGACTTAATCTCCATTTGCTTTTTGACTGAAAAGGGAATGGAAGAGAAAAAGATTCAACAGAAGAGAAGCTACAAGAAAAAGAAGGCATTTCATGTGACCAGTTAATTCTAAGATTATTTGGAAAGCCAAATTATGTTTCCAGAAGAAACAAAGCACTGGGAGACTTCTCTCGTTCTTCTTTGCAATTTATATATTTATTTGTTCAATTTCTATGGCCACCCATCTCAGTCAATGACTTGCCAGTTGACAAAAAAGTTCATTGATTGACCAGTTTTCCATCTCTCCAATCAATACCAACAAATCACTTTCAAACAAATCAACCATGAAAGTTCCCCGTTAAACACAAAAAGGTGTAGGGTGAAATGTTATCATTGATACACCATTTCAGAATATATAACATATTTAAATACTAAAAAGCAAGCATCACACTGAATATTAAATATGCCACCATGGTGCCCCTCATTTGCCTAAACACAGACAATCCTCCATAAATTAAGATGTGCAAAATCTTGAGATATCTCTAGATCTGATCAATGAAATGTAAGAAGCTACCGAGACTGTGACATTCTCATTTGATTTGCAGTGGGTTGCTTGAGTGAGCTCAAGCAAATATTATGAAATTTAGCAAATCTTAGGAATAAGAGCTATTTTTTAAAATCCCATTTATATCCCACCCTTCTCTGAAGACTCAGGGCGGCTTACAATTTAAAGCACAAATCAATGTGCTTAGCAATAGCCTTCATTCTATGTATATGCCTGCTTATTAGGGCTTTCGCCCCCCCCCCAAAGCGGCATTATTACAAAGTCAGCTTGATTGCCCCCAACAATCTGGGTCCTCATTTTACCTACCTCGGAAGGATGGAAGGCTGAGTCAACCTTGAGCCTGGTGGGATGCGAACCTGCACTAATTGCAGGCAGCTGGTGTTACTTAAGGAGGCATTAGCCCACTGCTCCACCAAGGCTCTTGGTGGAAAGCAATTAAAATAGATCACAAAACAGAAGCTAAGGATTGAAATGGCTACCAACTCTGGCTTTCTGAAAAAGTTTGGAAAGGTGACTTGAGTGGAAAGTGGAAGGATCTAGAATAATCAATCCTCAAATACTTATAACTTCAACCTCTATTGTTTGCTTTTGAAATGTCAAACATTGTCTTTTGTAAGGATAACTAATGCCTTTAAAATAATCAGAAGTCTTTTTAAAAAAAATAACAATAAGACATTTGTTCTTAATCCTTTATATCCTCTGGCACTTCCACTTCTTGGAAACTTACATTTTATAGCAAACACTGAAATATTATGTCTGTGGGGGGGAAACGCTGTTTACCAAAATCATTGGGTTAGAAACTTCTGACATTTGCCTTAATCAGAGAGGAAATTACAGCAAAAATCTTTACTTCACATTATTTTTTTAAACTTTTTTCCCCCAAGGCATGATTCAAGCAGGTGTATTTTTAATAGCACAGCAGTAATCATGACTGATTTCTCTCTCCTTTTTTTAACTCAGCAACATCCTATCTACAAGGCAATGCTCAACTGAAAGATTATGACTCAATAGCTCAAAATATTAAATGTGAAAGATGATTCATAAAGTTCCTAATCTGATTGGCTTGACTATTAGAGGACAGAGATGAGAACACTGACTGAATTAATACATATCTGTATTCAACAGGACAAAGTAACATTGGGGGTCTGTAAAATGTCATTTTGGGCAATAACCACACTCATCCTTGTAAGAGGCACCACAGGAGCTGCCTTCCCTAGAATGACATTAAAAAGGGAGTATGAATAAAACCTAAATTTGATTTAGTTATATATTGTTAATATGTTTCTCCGAGCTTTGGAGTGGGGTGTATGTGCAAAAGAAGCTATGTGTACACCAAGAGACTTTTAGGGGAGACCGTGCCCAGTGTCCCAGCTTGTGCAAATAGTGGGACCCTTTCCAAGTATGATTCAGATTTTGAAGTAAGATGAAGCCAGGAGTGTGAGCAGGATCTTGTTGCTTTCGTCAGAAAGATAGAAGCGTCATTATGGCATTATGCTGTGAGCTCTGCCCACTGTCAGCATGCATGCAAAATTGGAACACGCATACAAAGTGGTGAAGCTTGTGTTGTGAGGCTGCAATGCTGCTCTCATCAGTCTGATGTCAGTCATTACCCCCGCCGGTAGATGAGGCTGGAGCCACGTTTTTCCTTCAAACCAATTTAGGAAATCAGATACATACATACATACATACATACATACATACATACATACATATGTGTGTGTGTGTGTGTGTGTGTGTGTGTACAGCAGGAATTACTTCAGAATTTTAGACTTTCTAACACAGTGCTGTTTATTGAACCATGGGCTTTAATGGCCAAAAAAGTATTGGAGGGGGAAAAAAGGATTGACAGAGGAAATAATGAGAACGGGGAGTTTCAAATCTTACTGTCTAAGGATAGGAAGGGACCTTTGAGATCATTTAATACAGCATGGACAACAAAAGCCTTTCTATAATCAATGAAGTAGACTTATTGACTTATTTTTGGAATTCTTTCTCTTTCACATATACAGTATGCATCATCCCTTTTGTTGTTTGTATGTACACTGAAAGCTTATGCACCAGAGACAAATTCCTTGTGTGTCCAGTCACACTTGGCCAATAAAGAATTCCATTCCATTCCATTCCATTCCATCTTGTTCCTCAGATCTGTTTGAAACCACCTTGAATCTCATGCTTTCCATGTTGGGCAAATTCCTTGTGTGTCCAGTCACACTTGGTCAATAAAGAATTCCATTCCATCTTGTTCCTCAGACCCTTTTGAAACCACCTTGAACCTCATGCTTTCCATGTTTGGCTCTAATTTGCATTGGATGACCTAAGTGTTAGTCTGTTAGCAGCTGAAAGTGATGGTGTTGTGCAATAATTCAAACCCCCTATTGACTCTCTTTTCTCTGGTACTGGTGTTTGTTGACTCCTATGTCTTTCATTTTCTCCCAGAATGCCATTATTATTTATTCTCTGACACAGAACTGGAAGTAAGTAAACTTGATGCAATTATATACTGGCTGTATCAAAATTTCTTACACGTGCATAAATGTCAAACTGAATTAATCTCTTTTCAAGAATGCACTAGTAAAACACAGTGTAGGAGAATGTGGTATGATATTAGAAATAGGTTAGGGAAAAAAGTGTATTTGATGAGTATTTTTAAGGAAACCAACAAAATTTCCAGTAAGCAACTAATGGATTTGGATGATTGTTATTTTTTAGCTGCACATTTCTTTGAGTTTTGAAATGCAGTTTTTGTTCCAAAAATTACATGCATAATGTGAATATTAGGAAGGACGTGTACAAATGATTATTATTTATATACCATCTGTCAATTGTATGAGGGGAAAAGTGCATGCAGTTTTTCTATATTATTAAGTCACCAACCACATCCACTGAGTGAGAATAAAGCTGCTGGAATAGTAATTTCTCATGCTGACATTTGTACAGTTTGTCCCAATATTTTAGTCAATGCACACGAGAATCATAGAGAAGGAAAATAATTGAAATAGAAAATTGCCATGTGCATCTGCAATCCATTTTAGGAACTACCGTAGCTGAAACAGATTTTTGAAAGGGGCAGCATTAGAGGCTAGTCAGGATCCTGCAACTTACCCTGATATTGTGCATTGAAACCCTTCTGTCTGTGGTTCCCATCTGACATAAAGTGAAGACGAAGCCAGTTTTTGCTGCTGATTACAGGAGCAGGAAGATTTGTTCCTGTAAACCTGCAAAAAGAAAAGAAAAAAAGAGAAGCTAACAGAAACAGTCAAAGACATTTTTTAAAAAGAGTCTCCTCTATGAAGATGCATAAGGAACTCCTACTGCAACCACATGTTTCAAATACCCTTGAGATGCACATCAAACTGGTTTATGCATCCTGTTATTTACCCACATAGAAATACTTGCAATACAAGTATGCAATGTAAAAGAAACAAAAAGTTAAACCCAGTGGCGATTTTTATGCCTAGCTAATTTTTGTGGCTAGGTTAGTGCTCCATCAGGTGAAATTGCCTCCCCACTTCAAAGGCACAGAAATTAAACTGCTTATACTTCCCTGTTGCCAGAGACAATTAGAATGCTGCCCCTGCTATCTTGTCATATCACAAGGACTTTCTGGGAAGAAATGATGGTTGGCAACAGCAAAGGGAGAGAGAAAAAGTGGGTGTAATGCTTCCCAAACTGTCCACAGTGATCTTCCTTGTTTTCATCTAGAATGGATGGTATATCCTGCTCAGGTGAAATTCAACATTAGGGGTGTTTGTGTGTCTGTTTGTGTGTGGGGGTGTGTGTGTGGGTGTAGGGTGTGCCATTGAGTCAGTCTTGACTGCTGGTGATTGCCTGCACAAATGCCTGCAGTTCTTATGGTAAAAATTCATTAGTGGTTTGCCATTGCCTAGCTGACTTTGTGTCTAAGGCAGGATAGAACTCAGAATCTCTTGGTATCTAGCTTGCTGTTTTCATCACTATGTCTAACTGCTTCTCTATTAAATTAACATTAGAAACATCAGATACCTTAGCATTAGACACTTTAACTTTAAAAGAGATGCCAGAAAAATGTTAATGGTGTTTCCATAATTTATACTTCATATTTTAATTTTGAATAGCAGTCATCCATCCTTTCTACAAGGTTTATCTAAGAAAAGAGTTTGCCACTCTTTCTAGGAATTGAAAGCAGCCAATTACTCAGAAAACTGGTGGGCAAACAATTCTGTAAATCTGTTCTTATTTTATCATCACCTTAGTAAATATTAGGGACGTGGTGGCTCAGTGGCTCATGCTTACTTTTTAAATTGAACTTTAAAGCTTCCTCCTTCCATTATGCATTCAAGATGGACAGTGATTAATATTTATAAGTTACTTATATGTAAGGGTGTAGGTCTATACATAGGTTTTATATAGTATGTTTCAATGTGTGTTATGTAATTTAAGGGACGCAGTGGCTCAGTGGGTTAGGACGCTGAGCTTGTCAGTCAGAAGGTCGGCAGTTTGGTGGGTCAAATCCCGAGTGCCGTGTAACAGAGTGAGTGCCTGTTACTCGTCCCAGCTTCTGCCAACCTAGCAGTTTGAAAGCACGTAAAAATGCAAGTAGAAAAATAGGGACCGCTATGGTGGGAAGGTAACAGCGTTCTGTGCGCCTTTGGCATCTAGTCATGCCAGGCACATGACCACAGAGACGTCCTCGGACAAGCGCTGGCTCTCTGGCTTTGAAATGGAGATGAGCACCGGCCCTAGAGTTGGAAACGACTAGCGCGCATGGGAACCTTTACCTTTTTTTTACCTACTAAATATTTAACAGAATTTAATCTAATTAATCACCACAACCCACTATTTTCCTACAAATGATACTGAATACAGAGTAATGCAAAAACAAAATAAAAAAAACAATTACACAAATAAAGAATCACACAACAATCTATGGAGATTTTCAGTCATCCAGGTCATGGTTGTCCCAAAGATGCTTTTTCAATAGGCAACTGGACTTCGTTTTTCTTGAAAATGTTCAAAACTGAAGAAGCTTCTTGGATGAGAAGTAAAACGTTTTCAAGAAAATCAATACCCAGTTGTCTTTTGAAAAAGCATCTTTGGGACAATCTACAATTTTTAAATACTTAAATTTCTATAGTAGTCAAAGTCTAGGGGGTAAAAAGGATTATCTTCACAGTGTTTTCAGCTTTCAAATAAAAAAAATGGCTTCTGTACTAAAGAATCCTTATTACTTTTTCAAGAAGCATGCCCAATTCTGATCTACATCTAAAGCAATATAAACATTTTTATATACATAGCGTAGGAAGAAATTCAGGTCATGAACGCCAGAATGAACAGCTCAAGAGCAACATTGCTTTCAATGATGGTTATTCTGACAGCAGAGAACACATCTTTCTTGAACAAGTGTGCAAATAAAAAAAAACAATCTAATAAAATATCATCAGAGAGGCCATAAAAACTCAGCCAAACATTTGTCACGGATCAATTTGGGAGCTCTGAAATGGCAACGGGAATTTCTAAGCACTGTATGGTATTAACTCCCTATTTATGAATCCAATTAAATAAGAAGCTCTTCTATTAACACATGTGATACTATTCTTTTTCAAAAATTAAATTTCAGGGAATAATTGGAGAGGGGAGTTAACAATAAAAGGAAACTGTCTGGGACAAATCATTATGGATTCTATCAGAAACAAATGTTTACCTAATATTCACAGACACCACTGAAAAGGGGAATATATGAGAGCAAAATTAATGGCCTTAACTAGAGCAGTTGAAACAACATTAACATGATAAGAGCTATTATAGAATCCAATTACTTTTAACCAAAGTCCATTTCAGACATTTTATTAGAGACAGTGTCACATTAGTTATCTGCTATTTGCCTTCTGAGAACAGTTCTATTTTGTAAGAGTAGAATTAAAAAGGAGGAGTTTTCAAAGACGATAATGATGGAAAGAAATGTCCTATATATTCTCCTTTTGAACAGAATGTCATAATTCGATTGCTATTGTTACTATTTTTTTTATTAAAAAGTTTTACAAAATTTTTTTTTTACAAAACATCCCCAAAACCCACCCACCCCAACCCCCCCGCCCCCCCCACTTCCCAGAGCTGAATACAAGGTCATAAATATAATAATCATAATCTAACTAAAATTATCCATTATAAAATTAACCAAATTCATAACGTGCTTTAACTCTAACATTGATACATTCAAATTATTAGAAACATAATAATAATAACTTAAACAAAATATAAACAATACTAATACTGAAATTAATAAAAATCTAAGATCTACTCATAAGCTAAATGGAACTTTTTAGTCCCATATTTATTCTGAATATAATCTATCCATCTCCTCCAAACTGAAATATATCTTTCTTGCGAATGATCCTTCAAATAAGCAGAAATCTTAGACATTTCTGCAAGATTCGATACCTTAAGTACCCATTCTTCTATAGAAGGCAAACTATAGATAGATAGATTGCTATTGTTACTATTGTAACCATCACAATGGTCTTTGTTAGATTTATATCCTGTGAATTCTTCAGGACCACAAGGTAGTTAAATAGAGCTCTACCATCCTTTTATACCACAACACTCCTGTGAGGGAAGCAGGGTTGAGAGAGAAAGGGATGGGCCCAAACTGAAATGACATTAAATAACTTTGTTGCAGTCATTAACCAGTTACAAGGGGATGAGCATTCAAATATACAAAAAAACCAATGACACCTAAATTAATAGTATCAGGATAATTTGGAAAGGTGGACATGGACAAAGAATTTGGTTAAAAGACAATATTAAACATATGCAACAGAGGAGAGAAAAAAAATAAAATTAACAATTTAGATAATACAAACTTTGAAATAGTAATGCAGAACATACACACATGGATAGATAGATAGATAGATAGATAGATAGATAGATAGATAGATAGATAGATAGATAGATAGATAGATGATAAATAGATAGATAGATAGATAGATAGATAGATAGATAGAGATAGATAGATAGATAGAGATAGATAGATAGATAGATAGATAGATAGATAGATAGATAGATAGATAGATAGATAGATAGATAGAGATAGATAGATAGATAGATAGATAGATAGAGATAGATAGATAGATAGATAGATAGATAGATAGATAGATAGATAGATAGATAGATAGATAGATAGATAGATTATATGCATACTGGTAGATAAAAAAATCAGTTTACCCAGTCAACTTCCACCAGTGAGGAATGATTTAAGACCTGGGCCTCTGCAATCCTTGTCTAATACCCAAACCACTATACCGTACTGGATAGCTGGCTCAGCCTCTATTTCTCACATCTCCTTAATTAGCATGAAAACAGCTAATGAATGGATAGCAATGAAACATTAAATATATACCAAATTAAAAAGAAAACAAAATACATAATTTCCCTATGTGTTTTGACGAGTTCCAGTATGGAGCAACCTCACCTTTTGCTTAGGGACTTTTTATGGCTCTTGGTTTGTTTGATCGTTGTTTCAAATAAATTAAAATAAGCTACCATTTACAAAATGTCAGAGTCTAGCCAGTGTTCTCTGCTTTGTTAACCTATCGAAATATTCACCTGGGTTTTGCTTCCTGGTGTGAAAACAGTCATCCGAGGAGAGAAGAATTTTTCTCAGGCTTTATTTGAGCTGTCCAAGGTACTGTTTTTAACCTCAGTCTTGAGGGCTGCTATCTTAACTGTGATTGTATTGACCTGATTTTATCAGCTTTGGTCAAACTCTATGAGATGGTAGAACAAAACAGATGCAGATCATAAATTTACTAATGGTTTTTGACACACACCTAAGCAGGGCAAAAACAAACTCTACACGCAGGTACATAAACATATAAATTATATAATGTCAGCAGAGAAGAGTTATGTTAATCAATGGTACTACATAGCTGGTGCTTGGAATTTGAGAATCAGACAGTGTAAGTGGATTATTTATGCTCGTACTATAGCCAGGGAAAAAAATAATAATGTTGTGGCATTGGAAAGATAAATGTCTGGCCCTTTTTACTCAATGGATTGGCAATCTGATTACACTTGCCATCTATGAGTGCATTGCCTGGAGATGTAGACTTTGTATGGACAAATATAATGAAATATGGGGCTCAGTTATACAAAATACAGTGTGTTAAAAATTAGCATGTCAGTTCTATAAATGCATTAAAAATAAATATGTACTTGAGAATAATATTTGCATAAATGAATATATACTTGCAATATATACATTATTTACTATTTAAATTATATTATATATCATGGGTTTTTTCCCTGTTTTCCCACTTCATGCATCTGATGAAACAAACTGCAGATCAGAGCAGCTTATGTTTGTTTTTTTAAAAAACAAAGTTTGATCATCCCAAAATACGCTACCAGACTCTTTCTGAACAATGTCAGTAAAAATAATTTACTGACTGGAGCTTAAAGGATTCAGATTCAGTGTAGTTCAGACAGTAATTCCACCTAAGGACAGAGATACCAGGGAAGGATCAGGCAGTGACAGACACCACTCAAATATGACTACAAAGAATACTGATATAAGAAAACAAAGAAGGTGTATTGACAGATAACTGTTATTTTTTCTCCTCCACAAATCTGCTTTCCATAGTATTCAAATAATTGCTTATATGCCCACCTGATAAGAAATTAAGGTAAAGTTTCCCCCGCACATGTGTGCTAGTAGTTTCCAACTCTAGGGGCCGGTACTCAACTCCGTTTCAAAGCCAAAGAGCCAGCGCTTGTCCAAGGACGTCTCCGTGGTCATGTGGCCAGCATGACTAGATGCCAAAGGTGCACAGAACGCTGTTTCCTTCCCACCATAGTGGTCCCTATTTTTCTACTGCATTTTTACATGCTTTTGAACTACTAGGTTGACAGAAGCTGGGATGAGTAACAGGCGCTCACTCTGCTACGCGGCACTCGGGATTTGACCTACCAAACTGCCGACCATCTGATTGACAAGCTCAACGTCCTAACCCACTGAGCCACTGCGTCCCTTAAATTACATAACACACATTGAAACATACTATATAAAACCTATGTATAGACCTACACCCTTACATATAAGTAACTTATAAATATTAATCACTGTCCATCTTGAATGCATAATGGAAGGAGGAAGCTTTAAAGTTCAATTTAAAAAGTAAGCATGGTGTAGAAAATGCATTTCTAAATATATACACACAATTGGAGAAACAGTTTCATGAGTTTTTGTTTAAAATGTATTTCTGTGATGAACTAAGATATAAAAATATAAAAGACAGATATATAACTAAGTATACATATGTATACACACAGACACAAACACAAATATAAACACTACCAACCATGTACCATTTCCTTTGTATACATTTCACATTGACAATAAACTTATTAGCTCCTGAATTAGCTGTGTGAAAATCCTATTTCAACGTTCTGTTTCCCTACTTACTTCTGGTTGGTTGCCAATAGTGTGGGTAGATTTTTTTAAAAAAATGCAAAATATGTTCCCCTCTGAATATTTTGTTCCTTTCTCATCTCATTACCTTGATTCCACACGTGAGAAGTTCATTCCTTCAACTCCCTACTTTTCCTTCTTTCTCTTTACTGCTTCCATTCATGTTTGCAGTCCTTCCCATCCAGCTTTGTGTGTATCCTTCAAACAACTGCTCACTTCAACCCCAAATCAATGGACAGGCTTTGGACAATGCCTCTTTCTCAGCTGAATCCATTTCACATGATTATTATAAGGAGGGAGGAGGAGAACTAACTTTAGTGTGGAATACTGGATAAGCTCCTGAAACCATGTTGACATTCAGCTTCCTCTTCAGTCCCAATGCTCCGTGGCTGACTTTAGGCCAGTCATTCTCCCTCAGCACAACCACCTTGATGAGGTTCTGGTTACTGACACCTTGAGCTCCCAGGGAAGGGACAAGCTACAAGCACAATCAAGCTTTCCACAAAAAGCACAGAGGAACACATGCATCTGAATAAAGAAAGAAATACATGGGGAAAAGGACTAAAAGCAAGAGGCAACTGAAAGGAGTGAAAATCACTCCTGACTGATCCGTCATGCCAAATAAATAAATGAAAGAAAGAAAGAAAGAAAGAAAGAAAGAAAGAAAGAAAGAAAGAGAAAGAAAGAAAGAAAGAGAAAGAAAGAAAGAAAGAAAGAAAGAAAGAAAGAAAGAAAGAAAGAAAGAAAGAAAGAAAGAAAGAAAGAAAGAAAGAAAGAAAGAAAGAAAGAAAGAAAGAAAGAAAGAAAGAAAGAAAGAAAGAAAGAAAGAAAGAAAGAAAGAAAGAAAGAAAGAAAGAAAGAAAGAAAGAAAGAAAGAAAGAAAGAAAGAAAGAAAGAAAGAAAGAAAGAAAGAAAGAAAGAAAGAAAGAAAGAAGAAAGAAAGAAAGAAAGAAATCTGAGGCTTAATATTACACCAGCTTCATGTTGCTTCTGAGAAAAGAATTATCTTGATGAAAGCCTGCAAGTGTTATTCCACAGAGATACTGCAAAGCTCATTAAATATGAAAATTGCCTCATAAATAGACAGGGCAGAACAGTCTTCTCCTGTGCTTTCAGGAATGTTTAACAAATGCTTCTCCGTTCTTTTGTTAACCATACTCACTTCTTCTCTCCATTTAAACTTTTCTTCTGAACTTCCAATCTAATTATCTCAAGGGATAAAGAGTTGGCCCTTAATTTGAAAACATGTTATTTTAGGCAGTCCTCTTTAATAAAACATAGGGAAGAATCTTCTCTTTGCCCATCCCCATCTTATTTTACCAGCAGGATGAAAGAATTCCCACTAGGGATGGACCTCTGCAATGGAAACAAGTAATTAGGTCAAGTTGTTCTTCAAGATTAAAAGCCACATGAGAAAGAAGCTGGAATACTTCTCCAAATAAACCCATCTTGTTCCTAAACAGAGGATGATATAACTAAAGCTCCAGTGATGCATGACAGGGGTTCTCAAATGTCAAACACATAGGCTATGTTCACCTATAACATGCTTAACCAACACCAAGACCAACTAATAACTGGATCCACACAATACACTGAGAACTTGGTTAGAGGGTTGTTGTTTTTTTTTACAAATTAGTTTAATGCCTGGACCCAGGTCATTTGGTTAACAGAATGTGTGAATGCAGCCAATGAAGGATTATGATACATAAATGTGGACTGCAATCAAAATTGCAACCAACATATTTGATTTTGGTTCAGGAACCAACAAATTCCACTGGTTTACAAAAAAGTTACAGCTGTAGAGGTATTCTGGTTACTACTTTACGTAGTAACAACGAATGTCAACGCTGGGGTGTTCTTTCTTTGACAACATATGGACATGCAGCCTTTTCCTTTCCTATGCTTTACTTTTAGAATTAGATGATATTGGGGGAGGATGAGGAAAGTGATGGGAGTTAGTTAGACATAACAATATTGTAATAGTGTGTGAAAGCAGGGGCTTTTGAAATAAGAGATGATAAGAAATGGCGGGTTGGAGAAAAAGGAGGGAAAACCTGCATTTCAAACTAATTGGAGAATGTGATTTATGACTGTTAATTAGAGGACCGGAATTGTGTCAGAATTGTGTTTGATACTATGTGCTAAGGGGAGGAGAATTCAGTTTTTTGCTTTGACCATGTACGTGCTGATGCCATGCTAATTGAATAAAGATTCTTTAAGGTAAACAATGCCTTGAAGTTCTTTGAAGAGCTTCATCTGTCAGAACCATGACAAGGAAAAGGTAAAGGTAAAGGTTCCCCCGCACATGCGTGCTAGTCGTTTCCGACTCTAGGGGCCGGTGCTCATCTCCGTTTCAAGGCCGAAGAGCCAGCGCTTGTCCGAGGACGTCTCCATGGCCATGTGGCCGGCATGACTAGATGCCAAAGGCGCACGGAACGCTGTTACCTTCCCACTGGAGTGGTCCCTATTTTTCTACTTGCATTTTTTACGGGCTTTCGAACTGCTAGGTTGGCAGAAGCTGGGACAAGTAACAGGCGCTCACTCTGTTACGCGGCACTCGGGATTCGACCCGCCAAACTGCCGACCTTCTGATCGACAAGCTCAGCGTCCCAACCCACTGAGCCACCGCGTCCCTATGACAAGGAACTCCTAACCAATTAGCTTTCTCTGCATTGAACAATAAAAAAAGAGATTAATGTCCCCCCATGTTTGAGGCAATGTGAAGGACTGTCTTCCTGCTACCAAAGGAATGTAGGGGCTGCTCTTTTTTAGAAGATGTCTGGAAAATGGAAGGCAGATCATGTGGCATTTGTGTGTGCCCTTAATTGTCCAGTCTATGGACTGATCTAACCAGTGCTTCTTTTGTAAAAGAAAAAGGTGCCGGAACTCACACATGTCATACAACCCGCCTTGCCTACCCTACAAGGTTCCATCCAAAAAAGGTGCTGGAACTCCGTTCTGAGCGTTCTATGACAAAAAAAAGCCCTGGATGTAACTATATATTCCATATAGTAGATGGATGCTTAATTTTAATTTTAAAAAAACCCCAAAACACATAAAATAGACTTTAGTAGAAATGCACATGGACATTCAGGTTTATTTTTATGAAGAAAACCTCACAAACTAAAAATCCAAGGGAAGCAATTTCTCAACAGCTCCAATTCAAATGGTTACTGTTGAGTTAAAGTCATTCTGTGATAATTTATGAGAGCTAAGCAAAAGAACGGAAACTTTTTAAGGTAACCACCGGGTGTTCATAGAGAGGCCAGTCTCAGAAGGAACAATCTTCCAGATCTCGCTGGAGATAACTTCCAATCAATTGAGCACAATGTTGGGTTACATTCCTGTAAAATATGCAAGAGCTTATGCAAACTAATAAGAATCGCCTGGGGCTGTCATCTTTAATCATCATCATCATCCATTCTCATATTACATTTCCAGGCTAAAAAACTTCTTATGGAAACAAAGGACCACAGTGAGATGCTTAATTCACTCTTAAAATAAAACAATAGGAAATAGAAAACCCACAAGTTATTTGAGTTCATCTCTGAGTGCAACACTAATCTTCAACTGCCGTAAAATCAAAATGAAGAGACCCCCTCTTGCCCAAATGTAGACAATAACATGGAAATAACATGGACAAGAAACAATGGTTGAAGACAAATCAATGAGAGAAGCAACCTGGAATTGAGGAGAATCTTCCTGACAGTGAGGGCAATTAACCAGTGGAACAGCTTGCCACCAGAAATCGTGGGCACCCCGTCACTGGAGGTTTTTAAAAAGAGACTAGACAGGCACCTGTCTGAGATGGCATAGGTTCTCCTGCTTGAGTAGGGGGCCGATTAGAAGACCTCTGAGGTCCCTTCCAGCTCTATTCTGTTCTCAGAAATGTTAGCATTTGGATTTCAGCAATGCAACCTTTTCCTGCATTTTTGCATTTTCAAAGCTAGAATATGAAACCTAAGACAATCAGTGCATTTAATTCCTTAAATGCTGATTCTTGCTAAAACAGGCCACAATTAATGTCCTGACGCTACTATTGTTGTGTGCCATCAATAATAATTGTGAATCAAATGGCATACAAATTTATATCATCATCATCATCATCATTATCATGCCCAACGACCAGATGGAAAACAAGTGGTCCATGGCTTTGCAACATAGAAGATCCTGAGATGCTGTGAAACAGTAGAAGGGGACACGGGAAAATCCCTGGGCAAACTGAAAATGAAAGTAATGATTACATATTCCACATTACATATTTCAATATTACCAAATGAATGAAGTGTATAAAATGGATAAAAAAAGAGCTTTTCAAATAGAGAAATCCAAATTGGAAACGTTACTGATAGATACAAAATTAAAGAATCTTTCCAAGATGTATAATTTATTGCTGGAGTGGCACACAGAAGATGAACAAGTGAAATCAGTGATGATTGATTGGGCTAATGATGTGGGGCATAACATTATGATGGAGGACTGGGAGAGGATGTGGAAAAAGGGTATTAAGTTTACAGCATGTAATGTTTTGAAAGAAAATATGATGAAGATGATGTATAGGTGGTATTTAACACCGGTTAAACTTGCTAAAATTTATCATACATATTATAATAAATGCTGGAAATGTAAAGCTATAGAAGGAACCTTTTACCACATGTGGTGGACTTGCACCATAGTAAAAGACTTCTGGGAAAAGATTTATAATGAATTAAAGAAAGTTTTGAAAAATACATTTATTAAGAAACCAGAAGCCTTCTTATTGGGTATAGTCAGAAAAGAAATTCTCAAAAAAGATGTTACTCTCTTTCTGTATGCCACAACAGCGGCGAGAATTTTGATAGCCAAGAATTGGAAGACACAAGAAATACCAACGGTGGAAGAATGGCAGATGAAAATGATGGACTATATGGAACTCGCTGAACTGACAGGGAAAATCCGTGACCAGGGAGAAGAGTCGGTGGAGGAAGATTGGAAAAAATTCAAGGATTATTTGAAGAAATATTGCTATACCAACTAGTTTGAAATGTACTTGGAGGTGTTTATAGGTTGTAGTTTTAGAATTTAATGTTTAGTATTAAGGATAATATGAAATAATGATTGTTAAATGATAAGAAATTAAATATAGGTAGATATTAAATATGATTTAAAATTATGAAATAGAAATTGCTAATGAGGATTAACGAAGAAACGCAGATAGGGGGGACCCGAGGAAGTCACCTGAAAATGATTAGAAAGATTAGGAATAATGGAAGTTTAGTATTCTTTTTGTATTTTTGTTGTTGATTGTATTGTTTATGTCATGTCTTGTTTTTTATATGTATTTTTTTTTGTTTAAATATATGTTTATATAAAAGCAATAAAAAATAAAAAAATACATATTCCACTATTTTTGGGTGATACAGTTAATCATATATAAGTAGTCCTCAACTTATGTCCAGTCTTTTAACTATTGTTCAAAGTTACAACAGCCTAGTAAAAGTGAGCTATGACTTTTTACTCAAACTTATGACCATCATGCCATCCCTGTTGTCACAAGATCACAAGTTGGGCGCTTTGCAACTAGCTCACATTTATGATAAGTTGTACCATCCTTCTGTCACGTGATTACAGTTTGCAACCTTTTTTTTCTATTTTTTTTTTTAAAAAAGGCAAAAATGGGCATTGGAGAAGCCTGATTAACTTAGCAACCACGTAACAATTGCCGTACAAATTGTAAAATTGGACCCAACAAATCTTATGACTGCAATAACCTATGATGGATTTTTTGATGCCAATTGTGCTCTTAAGTTGAACATTTCCTGCAATCAAGCAATATCTTTACCCACAGAGTCTAAAGTTTACTTGTCTGCTCTGAAATATGAAATTGTGTAAACTGTGTGCATTAAGAAACTGCAATATCAAATGTAGGTTTTCTTTTTTGTTGTTGTTGTCTTGGAAGAGGTAAGGACCAATGCTGGGGAAAGATTAAATTAGCCTGCTAATCCGCAATGGCCACATGTGTTAGAATGCATTAACTTATCATCACAATTGGGACCAGGAGGTCCATTGCTAGGTGATGCAGTCTGAGTTGCACCTGATTTATGACCTTAGCCTTAGCCTGCTGGTGACTGCCTGGACAAGTCACACAGTTTTCTAAGAACATTTCTGAAAATGGTTTGCTATTTCCTAGGAGAGAGTGGTCCAAAATTATCCATTTGGATTTGTGCCTAAGGCAGGTCAAAAACTTCTAGTTTTCATCCTGCTGCTTTTCATCACATGCTTTTTTATTTTCTACCTATGCCTCCTATCGCTATCGTGAAGATATCTGTGCTTCTAAAGAAGCAAGCCAACTCAAGCAAATTTTAGTCATTAAAAGGGAGTTAGGAGTATTTTAAATAAAAATAAAAAATCAATTGATCTTTGTCCCATTGTATGTTCTTGCTGATGTCTAAAGATGGGGGGAAAAAAGGAACAATCCTACATGATTGGAGGAAAGGATTTTCATAGCTAGTGATTCAAAAGGCAATCAAGTTAATCCCCTTAAAATTCTCTGTGCTCTTCCTTGTTTGGAGCTTTGGGAATGAATCTAATAAATGTATTTTCTGCATTTTGCCTTCCCAGTGATAGTGATGGCACTCTGTGGCTCTCTAACCATAGCTCAAATAGAGCGTTCAACAAATCATACACTGACAATGCTAAATGGTATGGGAGGAGAGGGAGATAGTTGGAGCCTGGGAATTTTTTGTATTTAGGTATTTTGATTTTCTTGTAACTGAAGCTAAATGTGGCACCAGAGAAGCGATGAAACAACAAGCAAGAAAGGCTATTTGCTATGAACAAGATGAGCAAGGATCATTTGAAAAACAATCTGGAAGAATAACGTTTCCTATGCTCTTTATTACAGAAGCCCACCTTTAAAAATAAAATAAAAAATGTCCCTGTGACCCTGGGAAAAGATGGGGCTGCTTTAATAAACTGATGTAATATGAACACAACTCTTTACAACAGCCGTATCTTTTTCAAGGTCACAAGAAAGGCTGAAAAAAGGTGGATTGTTTTAATGGAGAACTGGATATGCTGTTCTTGTGTGAACACTGAAGCTCTTCTTTCAATCTTTCTTGAAGCATGCACACTCCTAAAATTTGCAAACTGAAAAAAAGAGCAGCTAGACATTTTTCTTACCCTCTTCCTAACTTATTGAAATTCGAATTAATAGTCTTTTTTTCCCTCTCTGCTTTGTACCGAAACATGTAGGAAGAGCAGAGCTGCTGATTTTCTTCTAAATCTTTACCCTCCAAATATTTTCAGTCCTTTCTATTCCACCTAATGTTCAGGCATTTTGTACTATTGCATAATAATCATTTCGGCAGCAATAAAAGTAGCTTTCTGTTCTATTATTACTAAAAAAACACAGTGTCCTTTTTGTTTCCAGTATATTTGCACATAGCTTTATAGTTATTGCAGCCTACTTCATCATTTTTCATTCTGATCCCTCCAGAGATCTGCCTCAAAATTCAGCTGCCTGCTTTGGAATTTCTATCCAAACCTGCTCATAATGTTGCTCTTGGGGGGAAATAAACAACAAGCCAAATTAAGCAGCTTCTTCCCAAATTCAGGCAGTAACAATCATTATCAGATGCGTCTCCATCACTTTGTATGTCAGCCTAAATCCCTTAAATCAGAGGTCTCCAACCTTTTGGGCATCAGAGACCAGTTACATGGAGAGAGATTTCTCCGTGGACAGGAGGGGGTGCCATTTTGTGTGCTGCCTGCAACCTGTGGATGGGGCTTTGCCTGTTTATGCGGCCCAGTTGCTGGCATGCCATGGACCGGTACCGGTCCATGGACCGGGGTTGGGGACCCCTGCCTTAGATAAGTCAGAATGGAAAACAGGTTTGGGCATCTTGGCTACCCTTGGTTGCCAAACGAATGGTGTGCCAGGAAGTCAAAAGAAAAGCTGGGATGGGAGCAAAACTTAAAAAAAATCAATCCCAGCACTTATGCTTTTAAAAGTGGATGTAATAACATAATGTGTACTGGAAAAATATGTTTTGTAATTAACCTTGTCGTGATTTATTGGGCAAATAAACTACAGAAGACCAAGGTAGGGAACCAGTGCATAGGCTTATTTTCTGGAGACTCCATGAGAAAATATCTGGGTCGGACATTCTAAAGCTAAAGGTTTTGGGGTGGGGTATCACCAGTACGCTGATGATACCCAACTTTTTCTTTCCACCCCGGACCAACCCAGTGATGCCCTCTCCGTGATGTCCCGGTGCCTGGATGCGGTTCAGGTCTGGATGGGGAGAAACAGGCTTCGTCTCAATCCTGCCAAGACTGAGTGGCTGTGCATATCGGCATCTCGGGTTAACCAAGTTATTCCATCCTTAATGATGGGGGGTGAGGTGTTACCCCCCGTTGATAGGGCTCGCAACCTGGGCGTTCTCCTGGATTCACGGCTCAATTTTGAAGACCATATTGGAGCCGTGACCAGGGGGGCTTTTGCACAGGTTCGCCTGGTGCGCCAGTTGCGTCCCTATCTGGACCGAGACGCCCTACGCACAGTTACTCATGCGCTTGTGACCTCCCGCTTGGACTACTGTAACGCTCTCTACATGGGGCTGCCCTTGAAGACCACACGGAGGCTTCAACTGGTGCAGAATGCGGCCGCGCGAGTTGTAATGGGAGTCTCCCGATACTCCCATGTAACACCTCTACTCCACGAGCTGCATTGGCTTCCGGTTGCCCTCCGGGTGAAATTCAAGGTGCTGGTTATTACCTATAAAGCCCTACATGGCCTGGGTCCGGGTTACTTGAGGGAACACCTGCTGCCGGCATCAAATGCCCTTCGTCCAGTGCGCTCCCACAGGGAGGGTCTGCTCAGGGTTCCGCCGGTGAGAGATTGCCGGCGGGTGACACCCAGGGATAGGGCCTTCTCAGTGGGAGCGCCCGCCCTCTGGAACCAGCTGCCGGTGGAGCTGAGAACTGCCCCCGACCTCCGATCATTCCGCCGGGGCCTGAAGACCTGGCTCTTTGAGCTCTCGGGCCAAGGCTGAGGAGAAATTTTAATTGGGGTTTTAATTGTGTACAGGGTCAATTTAATATTTTTTAATTCGGTTTTAACTTTTGTATGTTGGATTTTTTAATTCCCTGTAAACCGCCCTGAGTCCTCAGGGAAAGGGCGGTATATAAATATAACTAAATGAATAAATAAATAAATAAAGCATGGAATATCCTTGATTCTTTAAATCACTCTTAATGTATTTCTTGGTTGAGTGTTATTATGTCTCAGGAACCATCTCAGAAGTTGCCAGATCAGACCAGAATCTTGTATAAGCCAATTTTGGAAATGCTTAACTTGCTAAGGATAATGAGAAATATTTAATTATAATTAGCAGCTGTTCAAAGCCTATCTTCAATGGGAATATTCATTAGATATTTCCATATTTATCTGAACTACTCTTCCCTCCTCACTTTTGTGCACATTTTCCATAGGCAAACATTCTCTCTCCCTCTGCCTCACATGCCTGTACAGGCGCAAGAGCATACCAAACTTAAGTTTAATGAGGCATCATTTCTTTGGATTGCTGAAAAGCTTCAGAAGCTGAAAAGAGAATCAAGAGTTTAATAGCTAAGATGCTTGAGGTTCTGCTTGTGGGGCACCCTTGGAAGAGCAAAGCTTTAGATATTTAAATTTAAAAGAAACAGCCCAAGTGAGGCTGTGCTTTTTGCTCTTGAGTGGAGAGAATACCATTGCAAGCTTGTTCTTTTGTGTAAAGCAAACGCCCTTGCAAAAACAAATTCAAACTCACTTGTGATATGAAAGAGTGGAACCATGGTCATTTGAATTGCCTTACTCTTGGCAAAATGTTATGTGTTGGTCTGTTAGAAGTAAAGTGCTGGCATGACGCGCAGCATACAAGTTTGATAACTAAAGGTGTACACTAGCTAAATAAATAAATAATGTACCAAGACCATGAAGTGCTACGTTAGGGCAAAATAAAGGTTCAAGATCAGTAAGTTTTAGGGGTACATGTAGTTCTTCATTCAGTGTCTCTCTTCCACTAATGAAGTTTCTGCTCTCAATATGGCGTCTTGGCCTTTCTGTGTTGGGCAAAGAAAGCCTCTACAAAAAGAGTGAATTTAAAGTTTACATTTTCTCATTCTTTGCTTATCAAGGTTGCATAACAAAGTTAACCCAAAATACTAAGTTTATAGAAAGGCAAATGTAGATAAGAAATCACTGGGCTTCAACCCTAAATATGTGTGCATACAAAAAAAGAAGAAGATCTAGAATGGTTTGTTCTCCAGCAGTATCTGAGTACTGGTGATGACCTATAAAGCCCTAAATGGCTTGGGTCTGGGATATCTGAGGGAACACCTGCTGCCGGCATCAAGCTCCCTTCGTCCAGTGCGCTCCCACAGGGAGGGTCTTCTCAGGGTGCCACCGGTAAGAGATTGCCGGCGGACGACACCCAGGGATAGGGCCTTCTCAGTGGGTGCGCCTGCCCTTTGGAACCAGCTGCCAGTGGAGCTTAGGACTGCCCCTGACCTCCGTTTATTCCGCCGGGACGTGAAGACCTGGCTCTTTGAGCTCTCTGGCCCAGGCTGAGAATTTTAATTTTAATTTTAATTTTAACTGGGATTTTATTTGTTCAGGGATGGATATAATTTTTTAAATTGTTTTTAACTTTTGTATTTTTGTTTTTAATCACCCTGTAAACCGCCCTGAGTCCTTCGGGAAAGGGCGGTATATAAATGTAATAAAATAAATAAATAAATAAATACTGTCAAACACTATTCCAGTTACAAAGATTCAATGCCAAACAGAACTTTAGCCTGAGACCTCCATACTGAAACTAAACTGAAATGAAAATTGTGTGGTTAATTTTTATGTATTATCTTTGTCAATACTTGATTTGTCTCATGCTTTTATCACTTCTGTTTCTTTGTCCATTTTTTTTAAACTATCCAACCTGACGAATACTTCTGGGAAACTCACACAACTGCACACCGTTTTGCCAAAGTTTTAGACTGTGTCAATTTAGAAAAGCTGGCTCTCTAGATTAGCCACAGCACTGCTGAATTCTGCCTAGTTTGTGGCTTTGTATAATTTCCAAATCGGTATCAGAAACCATTTGCATCCTAGTGATAAGTCCATTCCCTTCGTTATTTCTTAACCCAATTCAAAGATATTGCAAGAACGGAGATGAGCTTTTTATGACTTCAGGCAGGTAAAGGGAGGAAAGAATTAAGTTGCCCTCCAAGGTCATCCTTACAAAGCTTTCAGTAAATGGGCCTTCCCTGAGGATTCATAAAATTGAAAAATCTGTTTGCCATATATTAGGAAATGAGGAAGATCAAATATTATTAAACTTCTGAGCAAAAAGTATTAGATGTAGGAAGTCCAGCTCCATTTTAATATAACCTCAAATGGTGGTTGGAAAGAAGAGGAGGGATAGAGAGAGGGATGGGCGCCAAGTGATGTAAAGGCAGACTAAATGTTTTGTCCCAGCATGCCCCTGGAATCCAATCCAGCAAGGTAAATAAAGTCTGCATATATTTACTTTTTTCTTAGCTATATTTTTAAGAAACTATTTCCATAAACATTGATTTCATTTTTCCCCTAAATTGCTGGAGCAAGAAGATACCTTGTTCCTTATCTTAGGGTTCTGTAACATCTGAGGTCCTCTTGCCTTGAGTCCAGAGTACTTCTTTAGAAAAAAGAGTTTTTGAAAGCAGAGTTCGAAGTAATGGATTAAGTATTTTATTTTATTTATTTATTTTATTTTAATCTCATTTATATCCTGCCCTTCTCCGAAGACTCAGGGCGGCTTACAATCTAAGAAGCACAAATCAATGTGCTTAGCAATAGCCTTCATTCTATGTATATGCCTGCTTATTAGGGCTTTCACCCCCCCCAAGCGGCATTATTACAAAGTCAGCTTATTGCCCCCAACAATCTGGGTCCTCATTTTACTTACCTCGGAAGGATGGAAGGCTGAGTCAACCTTGAGCCTGGTGGGACTCGAACCTGCACTAATTGCAGGCAGCTGGTGTTACTTAAGGAGGCATTAGCCCACTGCTCCACCAAGGCTCTTGATCAAAGCAAGCCACAATTGGCTCAGTTTATTGAAAATGCTACCCCATATACCAGGGATGGGATAGCTGTGGCCACAGGAGTCTGGTATAGGCCATGATAATGTCACATACTTCTTCATACATAAGGTAAATCATATGCATTATAGAATTTGCATTGTTATGCCATAATGCCAATGATGCACATTACATGAATTGCCTTGAGTCACAATGTCAAAATGTTCAAACTCCCCATGGTTCCCCACCAGATCGACTATAATATCCCAGCAGCAACAGCAAATAGAATAGGGTTCTTAGAGATATTCACCATCACCTGGAGAGTTACAGGTATTCCAATCCTGTCTTGGCTCAGCTAAACTCAGCTAAATAAAATACTAGAATTAGTGCAGATATTAGTGGCAGGTATGATAAAGAGCTAAAAGCAAGCAAGCCAAAGAGTAGTTTAATGTGATGTATCAAACCAGTCATTTTCAAACCAGTTCTAATTATGACTAGTGTTCTTAAGACAGAACACCTCAAAGCTTGCTTATAAATTATGGCTTCCAATAACAGAACTCCAATTCAGCTCTTTTAACACTCTTTAACTGTTCCCTCTTTTCTCCCAAGGAGCAGTTTATTATTTATGTATTGGATTTATGTGCACTCCATCTCATCCAGATTTTCCAATAAAAAGACAGGTAAGAAGTTTTGATGCCATGCATGTGTTGCTAACCATTGTCATTTAAGTGTGCATGTAGGGGAAGGAGGCACTGGGGGAAAGAGAAAGCTATGCTGACATGAATCAAGTGAATAGAAACCATTAGGAATTACTTGGTGTATTTCAAGGTCTTTTTAATCCAGAATTAGCAGGAGAATGACTAGAAACAAAGGCAAATCAACAACTGGTGATCTGTATAGCGCAATCCTTCCCTTTTTCCTCAACCTCATTCTTTACTCTTTATAAATGATATTCTCTAGATATTGGTTGTTATCTATCAATCCCTACATGGCACAGGGCCTGGTGACTTGAGAGACTGCCTGTCTCCCACGGCATCTGCCCAGCCAATCTAATCTGGCAGGGTTAGAATATCTATATATTCTCTAGATATTGACGAAACCAATATCTAGAGAATCATTTGGATGATACTTGCAATACAATTCTGTTTCATGAGAGTAACTAACACACACACAAACACACACACACACACACACACACACAAACATGGCAGTGGCAGGAAAATTAGCCTGCATTGAACAAAGAAGGATAAAGAGGAAGAGAATATTGCATCTGTGCCTCAGTGTAAACTTTGGAGGTCTTGGTTGTTTGTTTGCAGATCTTCAATTACCTGACTAGGTGCCATCATAAGTACCTAGTGAGTGTGGGGTTTGCTAGGAGTGCTGACGAGATTACCTCCTAGTTGAATAAGGAAACAACAACCAAGGTCAGAGAGCATCAAAGATCCCACAAAGAAGGATGTTGATGAAGGTGGAAAGCTAAAGTAATTACGATTATATGGTGAGGTTTATTTATTTATTTATTTATTATTGGGACTTATATGCTGCCCTATCTCCCGAAGGACTCAGGGCGGCTAACAACAATAACATACAGTAATACAGAAGTTAAAATAAAAATTAAATTAATGGCCCCTGTAGAATAAATTAAAATTAAAATTAAAATAAATTAAAAATTAGAGTTAAAAATTAAAAACATAAATTAAAATCCCTGTCAGTCCAGGTCAGCCAGGTGGAAAAGGAGTGTTTTGAGGCCGCAGCGAAAGGACCGGAGATCCGGGGCCATCCGAAGCTCAGGGGGGAGCTGGTTCCATAGGGCTGGTGCTCCCACAGAGAAGGCCCTCCCCCTGGGGGTCGCCAGCCGACATTGTCTGGCCGACGGTACCCTGAGGAGGCCCTCTCTGTGTGAGCGTACTGGGCGATGGTAAGTCGTTCCCGGCAGCAGATGGTCCTGCAAGTATCCCGGGCCTAAGCCATGTAGGGCTTTAAAGGTAAGTACCAGCACCTTAAATCTCACCCGGAGGACAACCGGTAACCAATGCAGCTCACGCAGGAGGGGTGTAATATGGGAGTATCGGGGTGCTCCCATCACTACCCGCGTGGCCGCTCTTCATGATAATTTCCACAACAGCTGCAGAGAAGTTGATATATAGTTTCTTTGTTAAGACCTATTTTATGACCCCTAGGTTCTTTTTAGATGAGCTAAACTCTTCTTTAATATCACATTTTTTTCCAGACATTTTGTCAGATTTTAAGTCCAGTCAAATAATTATGAGAGCGGGCAACTAAATTTCATTTTTGATGTGTGCTGTTGTGCCCACAGTAAAAAAAAATGACAATAAAGATTATCTTATCTTTTCACTACACAAGATGTATACTACTCAAATGTTATTCCCCCAAAACAGAATGAGTCCTGACTTCTTACAGTCCCATTGGAAAAAAAAGGATGAACATCTTGTAAACATATAGTTACTTAACTACTAAGAAAGAAATTCTAGTAAGCTACAAAAGAAACTGTTACCTCAAATGACTTCTTTATTTTCAAGAATACTTCTTGCATATTTCTTAAGGGTAGTGTTGGAAAATAAATTTAACAGGTAATTTCAGCACAGTAATGAGCCCACCTGGTCACCATAAATACAGGTATTCTGAGATGGAGAACAAAGGCTAGAAAAAGTGCCAGGAACAACTTTAGTAGACTGCCTTCTGCTAAACGGGTGTTCTGTAATTTGCCATGGCTTTGTGACTTGCCATAGCTTTGTGACTTGCCATGTCAGTCACAATAGAGGTGTGTATACAATACTATAATATATATTAAACTGAGATTATGTGAAAAGGTCAAAACACTTCATGGAAAACTAATAAGCCTTTTGCTATAACCTCATTCTTCTGCAAAGACAGATTTAGTATGTGAAGCCCATCACAATGAGTTATTATGGCTTATTCAATAAACCAAGTTTAAGACAAATGATAGCTTACTGAAAAATTCAGCATGAGCAGAGCTATTGTTAGCTGAAGGGAGGATCTCAAGATCACTTCTAAAAGTATTTTGTTGCTGTCAATTTCTCTCTGTGTTCAATATGTAAACAAATCCCCTAGTCTCACAACTAAAAATCCATAGAATTGAAAAGTGGCTAAAATATAATTTTTCCAGAATAGTTGAAAATAATTCTGTTTGATGGATTTGTGTCAGCCCCCCTGTTTATTGCCATTAATAGCTCTTTATTGCTCCCCAACAGTGTCCTGAATAAATTACTCTCCCATTATACAAAAAAGGTCATGGTTATAATCCAGCTTTCACCCAAATAGCTGATTATTAATAAGTAGCAAAGTCTGTGCCTGATTTCTATATCATAAACTTTCAGACTGCAGACATTCAGAGAATATCTTGAGCCCCAAATAGATTTTAGGATATTCCACCATGGATCAGTGCGGTTTGCACCATTTAGCTGAAAACCACTCAAGCCCTACCAAAGATGCTCTTTATGATGCTTTTGTTGATTTAAGGGCAGCCTTCAATTCCTCAGGGGAGCTCTAAGATCCATCAGTCATTGCCATCTTCTTGACTGATAATTTTGTTAGTTCAAAATACTGCAGTGTAGATTAGAGACAATTAGAGACCATTACAATGGTAATTTAAACTACCTCCATCTTTATCTCAGAGAAGTCACAGAAGGCTATCCTGGCGCTTTATTATTGTGGCTCTTCCTAAGCCATCAAGGTCAGATTTTTTGTATCAGTACAATATTCTTTCAGGATTCAACAGTTTGTTAATATTAATGCCTGATTCATTTAAACCAAAATATTTGTAAAGCAACAAAATGGTTTGGGTCATCAATCAATTAATCAATCAAATCTTTCTTATGGTCATAAACCAGCATGGCTTGGATCACTCATTCAAACCATGTAAACTTAAAGATTTAAAGACTGCAGTCGTATATTCAGTCAGGTAAAACTTCAACAGATTAAGTTGCACGTTTGAAAACACACATCATTTCCACTGATTTTCGATAAAAGAATATGTTTGTACAAAATATGACATTTTAGACAATGTGCTGTTGTGCTCAAGCAAAAACCCTCAACTAGGGACTCATTTGCTAAATTAATAAATAACTGGAATCACCACTAATCATTGAAATACTTGGCTTAAGTCTATCTTGACCTGTCCTCTGATCTTTCTGTTGAATTTTTTGCATTCATCTTTTCTTGGAGAACTCAAAAGGGGCTTTGCAGATAGAGCTTTAAGATCTTCCATATTTAGTTAGGCAGAAGATGGTTTATTATTGCCAGCAGCCTTGCTTTAAACCAAAATGAAACAGTGGTTTTTACTATTTATTGCCTTGCTCAAAAATGGAGGAAAAAAGTTTAAGTCTAAATTTAACTTGCCCATTTCTTTGGAAAACACATTGCAAGATAAATATAGAATCTAGCAAGAACTTTCTGTAGAGACAAAACACAGAAAAACAAAGCATGAAACACACACACCAACACACACACACACACACACACCACAAACCACAAATATAAGATTGATACAGATAACCATGGCACATAACCTGCCCAGCTCTCACCAACAACAGATCATTACCTGGTATTATCAAAATTGTTATTAAATTTATATTCCACTTGACTACAGTTTTATGAGACAGTTTAATATGGTGGTTAAGGCAGGGGTAGGCAACCTTGGCTCTTTTATGACTCGTGGACTTCAACTCCCAGAATTCCTGAGCCAGCCATGCTGAGGGGAAAGGGAGAGGTTTCCAAGCTGAGCCATGCTGGCTCAGGAATTCTGGGAGTTGAAGTGCACGAGTCATAAAAGAGCCCAGGTTGCCTACCCCTGGGTTAAGGCATCAGGATAGAAATGTTTAGTTCTGTCTTAGTGATAAAACCTGCTGGGTGATCTTGAGCCAGTCACTTTCTCTCAACCTTAGGAAGGAGACAATGGCAAATGGCTTCTGAAAAATCTTGCCAAGGAAACTGTAGGGACCTGTCCAGGCGGTCTCCGAGAATCAAACATGACCGAATGGAAGAAAAATACCAGTGCAGTATAGAAACTACTTAAAACATTAAAACAAACAAACAAACAAAAAGATAAAGATGGCAGAATAATAAACTGGGTGAAAACAAAGAAAATAACCCGAATCAGTGATGTTTTCCAAATGTCTGGAAGGAGAGCCAGGTCTTCAGACTCCCTTGAGACACCAGTGGGTTGAGGACCATCTGGATCTTGAGGGAACCTCATTCCAGAGAAAAGGTGCTGCTCCAGAGTCCCAATAGAGGACACTGTTTAATAGAAGGAACCGGGAGGGCACCAACCCGGCCAGATCAGATGGCTGGACAGATGCTGTGGGAGACAGGCAGTTCCCTCAAGTCACCAGGCCCTGTGCCATGTAGGGATTGATAGATAACAACCAGAACCTTGAGTCTCACCCAGAAGCAAACTGGGAGCACATGCAGCTTGCAGTGTGTTACATGAGCATACTGAGCATACATGTTCATCACGGCTTGTGTCATTTTTCTTTATACAAAAGAGACTTTCATGCTAATCTTGCAGTTGCAAAGCCAGCCAAGTTGAGAGCCCAACAGGAAGCTGAAGTGTCGGCCCCCCCAAAGGAACAAATGTGTTGAGCAATCAAAAACTGAAGCAGTCGGATGCCAGTGATTTTCCTATAATGAAGATTCTGCTCCCCTACACTAAATCTGACATGGTCACACAGAACAGATTGTCCCAAATGTGAGACTGACAAATTTACCCATATTATTTAAACCTTGTGAAAATTGCAACCGTGTTCTTATGGGACTGCCTTAACAGTCCTCCTGGGTGAGGTGAACCAAAACAAATGTCTGAAGAGCCAGGTTGTCTGGATGAAGCAAACAGGTTAAGTCACCAACTGGCTGTCCATGTCTGTCTTGGACCCAAAAACTCTGTCCTAGCCCACACGTTATTTCACCCTGTTCTCAAAAATTTCACCATTTGCGGTTTAAAAAACCACAAATAGGGCTACTCTGGAATGATCTGCTATAGAAAAGCAGGTCTGGTGACAGTAAGTTGGTGGTAAGAAAATCCTAGTATTTAAGAAGCAACCCGAGAACAGCAGAGCTGTGGGAACGATTTTGACCTTTGAGAGTCATCGTTCAGTGCATTACTTTATATTTTGATTCATGTTTCACTACCCAGATGCATTTGTGTTTTATTATGCCTACTATGCATCGCTTTTTTAAAAAAACACTGTTGCTAAAATAATGCAGATTGCATATCATTTTAATGAATAATGAATTTTGGTGCAAACGTTTGCTGCTGCTATTATTACTGTTGCTGTTATTACTATTATTAGAGAGAGCCAGTTTAGCATAGGGATGAAAATGCTGATGTAGAATGCCGGAGACTGTGAATTCCAGGCCTCCTTTAGGTATGAAAGTCAGTTGGGTGACTTTGGATCAGTCCCTCTCTCAGCCCAATTCACCACACAGGGTTACTATTGTGAAGAAAAGAGGAGGCAGTAGTATTAGATAGGTTTGTCAGCCCAGACTTAACAATTGTTGATAAGAAGACAAAAAGGTCTGGATAGTGGATGTGGCAGTACCTGGAGACAACATCATGGAAGAGAAAAAACTGGAGAAAATCACAAAGTAAAAAGACTTGCAAATAGAAGTTGAATGACTATGGCAAAAGAAAGCAAAGATATCACCAACAGTAATATGTGCTTTAGTGTAATCCCAATACATCTGGAGCACAACTTTAGCATCACCAGTATTGACAAAATCACCATCATTCAATTGTAATAGGCAGTTTTATTTGGAATAGCTCGCATCCTGCAATGCTACCTTTAATGTTAGATAACATCTGCCTATCCTAGGACTCAATAGGTGGACAAAAATGCCAAATCCGGTCTCAACATCTGGCTGATTGAACAACCAACCTTAACAATTATGCACAATTGACCCAACGGGAATCACTGAATCACTTACTGAAGTTCAGTAAGAATTCTCATTACCCTTACTGTAATTAATCATGTCATCTATAATAAAAGAGAAAGATCAGTCCTTCATATACTACCCTTGTACTGTTCAGATCCTCATGAACATCAGATTTCTTTCCCATAGAAACCAACTGTTCCTGCAGATCTCCCCCTCTTTTTTAATTCACTCATCTATTAAAAGAAACAAAATGGTATGTTGATTGATTTATGACCTGCTTTGTCTGGTCTGGCAAGCAATGAAGGCAAATAACAAACTGAGAAACAGAATATATACATGGGAGAGAGAGAGAGAGAGAGAGAGAGAGAGAGAGAGAGAGAGAGAGAGAGAGAGAGAGAGAGAGAGAGAGAGAGAGAGAGAGAGAGAGAGAGAGAGAGAGAGAGAGAGAGAGAGAGAGAGAGAGAGAATATACTATGTATCCAAATTAAAATTAACAATAAAATAAGTATGAAAAGCATTCTAGCAATTAACAAGCTGGACCCTGATGGAAAAGGTTTCCTAAGCAACAAACAAAAGTGACCAAAGGGCAAGGATCAAAGCTGATCAGGGATCAAAGCTGAAGGCACCCCTCTTTTGCATACCCATGTAATGAGCAGAAGGAACAGGACACAATGCTGCAAACAGGATGAAGGCCAGATAAAAGAAATCAAATGTAATTTGACAAAGTGTTTTAGATCTTCCCTAGATCTCATGAGGGAAAAGGGAGGGAGAGGGGAAGGACATTTGGATTTGCAAAATTCAGCTACTGTAACTTATAATAAAAGTAGTATTAGTTTGCACACCCTTCCATCTCATCTTTGGAATAGCATGTGAGTCTACCTGTCTATCTGGCTTCAAAAAAGGGTTGGATCTATTCATGGAAGTCATGGGGATGGCTAGCTATTAACATTGACAGCAGTGTGACTGCCTCTGAAGGTCATCTGCTGGGAGAATGGTGGGCCTCCTGCTGCAGCTGTTTTAGCCACTTTGGGAAAGGATGCCTGAATCAATCAGAGTAGAGCTGGAAGGGACCTTTGAGGTCTTCTAGTCCAGCCCTTGCTCAAGCAGGAGACCCTATGCCATTTCAGACAAGTGACTGTCCAGTCTCTTCTTAAAAACCTCCAGTGATGAAGCACCCACAACCTCTGATGGCAAGCTGTTCCACTGGTTAATTGTTCTCACTGTTAGGAAGTTTCTCCTTAATTCCAGGTTGCTTCTCTCCTTGATTAGTTTCCATCCATTCTTTCTTGTCCTGCCCTCTGGGGCTTTGGAAAATAAGTTGACTGTCTCCTCTTTGTGGCAACCTCTCAAATATTGGAATACTGCTACCATGTCCCGCCCCACCATACCAGTCCTTCTTTTCTTTAGACTAGCCCAGGGGTCAGCAACCTGAAACAGTAAAAGAGCCACTCGGAACTGGTTCCCTCACAAAAGGAAAAACTGGGAGCCGCAACAAATGTGTGCACATGCGCGTACAGGTGCGCATGCGCAGAACAGGGTTTGACTGAAGAGTGGAGCCAAGGCGAGATATGCACCTACCCTGCATATTTGAATTGATTGGTTGAACTTTTTTAGTCCCACTTTTTTTTTTTTTTGGACTGCACATGGCAGAGGACTGGGAGCCGCAGGAGACGGCTGAAAGAGCTGCATGCGGCTCCGGAGCCGCGGGTTGCAGACCTGTGGACTAGCCAAACCCAAATCCTGCAAGTGTTCTTCACATGTTTTTGTCTCCAGGCTTTTAATCATCTTAGTTGTTCTTCTTTGAACTTTTTCCAAAGTCTCAACATCTTTTTTGTAATGTAGTGACCAAAACTGAACGCAGTATTCCAGGTGTGGCCTTACTGAGGCTTTATAAAGTAGTACCAACACTTCATGTGATTTTGATTCTATGCTTCTGTTCATACAACCCAGGATTGTATTAGCTTTTTTGGCTGTTCTCGCACACTGTCGGCTCATATTTAAGTGATCATCCACTAGGACTCCAAAGTCCCTCTCACAGTTACTGTTTTTGAATCAGGTTTCGCCTAATCTGTACTTGTATCTTTGGTTTTTCCTGCCTAAGTGTAAAACCTTGCTTTTCTCCACATTAAATTTTATGTTGTTGGATAGGGCTCATTGTTCAAGTCTGTCAAGATATTTTTGGACCCTGAGCTTTCTTCTGGGGTGTGGGCTATTCATGCCAGTGTCATCTGCAAATTTGATGAGTTCCCCTTCTGTTCCCTCATCTGAGTCATTTATGAAGAGTACTTAGTACTGGGCCTAAGATGGAGCCTTGTGGTACCCCACTGCTGACTTCCCTCCATGTATGCATAGTACCATTAAGGATCACTTAGTTAGAAGTAGACAAGCCAGCGATCTGATTTAGCAGGGTGCTGCTTATGTCTCTCTTTCTTTTTCTCCCCTCTTTATAATCAAAGAAGAAACAACACATTTTTAAAAAAATAAATAAATAAACCACACACATGCATTTCTGCCTTCTTTTAACCAATCCTAATTCAACCGGATGAAAGAGAATTTGCTTTTGAACTTTATTTCAAAGGAGAAAGGTGTTTTTTTAAAAAAATGATCACGGGGGCACTTATTCAGTGGTAAGATGGCCAAAGGGCATGTGTGAATATCCATCTTTCTTTATGTATAATTTCTCCAGTCTTTGAAGTGTCTCTTGCTACTCACACTTCCATTCAACCTCAAGGCAAGAGGTGACAGAGGAACTCTTCCTCTAGGACTTGTCCAGTAGCTGTACTGTGCTCATCAAGAACTACAGGAAAAGTTCTCCCTTTTCTAGAGAAATTGTCTACCCCCGTGGTGGCGAACCTATGGCACGCATGCCACAGGTGGCATGCAGAGCCCTCTCTGTGGGCACGCGTGCCGTCGCCCCAGTCCTAGGCCTTCAGCTGGGTTTTATAAAACCTTTTCGCTTTAAGCCTCCGCTGCCGTGTGCAAAAAAAAAAAAGGTTCAATCAATCAATTTCAACTTTTCACAGGAAAAAAAAAAGATCTCGCAAAGTTGGAATTGATTGAATGTTTTAGTCCCACCCAGTCTGCCATTACTACTGCAGCCATGCCCACCCAATCGGCCATGCCCATCCGGCACCCAATGATACATAAGTGGGTTTGGGGTTGCAGTTAGAGCACTCAGTCTCTAAAACAGACATGTCAAACACAAGGCCCGGGGGCCGGATCCGGCCTGCAAAGTGGTTTCATGCGGCCCGCAAAGCCATCCTGGAAACAGTGAGGGAACGGCCCCCACTGCCTCGGCCCTGGCCCAGAGACCCTCCTCCTGCCAGAGACCCTCAGATCTGTCCCACTCCAGCCTAGGCACCCTTGATGCGAACAATGTAGAGCTGGCCACGCCCACCCAGTAGGCCATATGCACTCTAGCCACGCCCACCCAGTAGGCCACGCCCACCCTGGCCATACACACCCAGCCCCCTGAGGGCAACCGCAATGCTGATGCGGCCCTCAATGAAATTGAGTTTGACACCCCTGCTCTAAAAGGTTCGCCATCACTGGTCTACCCAGTTCCTCCGCTCACAAATGTTGGGGGAATTTTGAATGGTTTTAAGTTACACACTGATGAATCCTACATTTGAAGGTATCAATAACAGTTCTACTCATAAAAGAACAAGGCACTTTTCCTGAAATCATGACTGATTACTTTAGCCTCCGTGCCACACATAAATACTGAAGCAAAATGAATGAGTTGTCCAACTTGGGACAAAATATTTGCTATTTTTCACAACAGGATAGGTTTCCATATATATTTTTTTGTTTCTGAACCAAAAGCATCATAGGAGTTTTGAGCAGTGCCCTAAGGCTGCATTTGAAAATGTTGGCAAGGCAAAAGCTGTAATTAATTTCATTTCATTTGCATTTAAATTTAATTAAGATTAATCCACATGAATATACTTAGTTTGATTACTCCCTTCTGTTTATTAATGTCCCCTTCTATCATTGTACATTTGGTGAAAACTTTCTGAGGGCTCTTTGAGAGTCTCCTATTGCCTTTGGGCCTCAGGAAGTAGGTCTTTATTATAAGGATTTTCTGCTGTGATGCAGAACTTTTTATTCGTTGTTTTTTTTGCGGGTGCCTTCGAGTAAATTTTGACTGCTAGCAAAATGAAGTTTCCTTGACAAACTTTCAGAAGTGGCTTTGCCCTTGCCTTCTTCCTAGGCCTAAGACCAGCCCAGGATCGCCCAGTTGGTTTTGGCTGAAGGAAGGACTAGAACTCCTGGGTTCCCAGTTTCTATGTTGGTGCCTTATCTGCTACACCAAAATGGATCTCAAGGCACAAATTAGGAAAAATGTATAACATTCTGAAATGATGAGTCGATGCAACTACTGCATTTACTTGATTAGAAGACGAATTTCCCTCCCCCTCCAATTAACTCATTCCTATGAACTGAGGGGGTTTCTGACAGAGAGGGCTCCAATAAGCTATCAAAATCAATGTGCTTTAGGGAGCACATAGGTTTGCAGATAATTGCTGCTGGAGAATGTGAATGCTTCTGAAGATCAGCTGTTGCTCTCTGGAAGAAAGGCTCACCAGATGAGTTTTAATACTTGTTGTAAAGAATCAAGCTCCTGTGTTTTCTTTTACTTCTTACTCACCCCTTTGCCAAAAAGCATGATCTATCTTCCTTCCTTCCTTCCTTCCTTCCTTCCTTCCTTCCTTCCTTCCTTCCTTCCTTCCTTCCTTCCTTCCTTCCTTCTGCATAGCAATTAACAAACGTTTTGAGTTAATCTGTAAGACAACCTCTCAGTGTCTTGTGTAACGATCCAGCCCTGCTGAAAATGGGCATTGTCTATTCTCAGAATTCTGTCCTTAAGATTCTCATTTGTCAAATGTCTTCTTCTGCAGTTTGCTTGGCAACAAATTCCTTGCTTGGCTCTTAAATCTGCTGGGCAACTCAATCCCACAGATTTGCCAAATCGTCCTGGCCTCCATTTCTCTGACAAGACTCCATTTGTGCAGTTATAATGCTTGGGTTTCCAGTGCCAAGGCTTTGTTGTCCTAATGACAGCACTGTCAGCCTGTGGCTGGAACAAGCCTAACTGTTATTCTTCAGCCACTTGTGAGCCATCAAAATAATGATGGTCAAACTGTCCTCATCTAAAATCCTGGTCAGCAATTCCAGATCCAAGGAAACTTGCATAAAAAAACATACAACCTCTCTAGAGTTATAAGGAGATAATATTGGTTCCAACTTGTTGCATCACCTTATAATTATCTTGTACCTTGTAATTACCAAGTTCTAGGCACAATAACACTAGTTCGCTGTTAAGCAACGTTATCCTCAATTTAAGATTTTTAATTAGCAAGGAGAGAAGCTGTTTATTGAATTTGCACATTTCCTGAGCTTCTCACATGACACTGAATCATAAACCAACTAATATTATGGGTCAAACAGTCCTTTTATCGTGGAAGAAAGTCCACATTCTTGTGTCCTTTGCCTTGAGCATAGAATTAAACCTTCCAAGATCCTTCATTCTTCTGCACCATTTTGCCAGAGGGCTGAGTGTCTCATGCACCTCTACTGAAGACCCTGGGCAATTCTGTTTAATCATTGCATTACTGCATGGGGGGGGGGAGATCACATACACTGCAATAATGTAGACTGCATTACCTAATAAGAGTATGCACTAACTGATCATTTGAAACGGAGAAAAGGTAATTATGCAGAATGAGAAGAAAAGGCAAAGCAAATGTGCATGCAAATGTAAATGGATGTTGCTGGGTGTATAGAAAACAACCTATAGCCAGCTGGAACCTTGTGGATTTTAACAGAGATTAATTCATTTCATCCCATTATAAACTGTTCCAATCCTCCAAATCTGTACAGAGTACAAGGCAATAAAAAACAAAAGCAAAAACAGAAGCATAAAGGAAAACTGGATAGTACTCCAGGGTTAAAAGATTCCTCTTGCTAAAAGGAAGATTTTTTTTTAAAATGCAGCCTTTCTGAAAAAGCCATCAAGACAGAGGAAAACAACAACAAAAATGTATTCACAGTATGGTTCAGCTTGTGATGTTGACCACATTTGTTTGGAACAGCCACTGGAAGAACCAAAATGGGATGACAGCAGCCCCTGGTCCATGCTGCACATTAACTCATATGAAACTATTGAACACCATTTGAAGTAGTTAGGCTTGGACTTGCATATTGAGCCTTGGTGGAGCAGTGGGCTAATGCCTCCTTAAGTAACACCAGCTGCCTGCAATTAGTGCAGGTTCGCATCCCACCAGGCTCAAGGTTGACTCAGCCTTCCATCCTTCCGAGGTAGGTAAAATGAGGACCCAGATTGTTGGGGGCAATTAAGCTGACTTTGTAATAATGCCGCTTGGGGTGTGTGTGAAAGCCCTAATAAGCAGGCATATACATAGAATGAAGGCTACTACTAAGCTTGTAAGCCGCCCTGAGTCTTCGGAGAAGGGCGGGATATAAATGGAATTAAAATAAAATAAATAAAATAAATAAATAAATATTGCATTGAGCCATTAATCATATAAACTACAACAATTGGATCTGCACCGTACACTAAGCCAAAATCTGACAAATTATGTGATGACTTAGACAGGCAATCGGACGTACTGCATGTTCTGAACCAGCCCTCTTCTCCCAACCCCTAATTAAGAGACGAGTCTGGAAAGCGTCCAAGGCTAAAAGGCTTCTGCCAAGGTTTAATTACGCAGATAACAAAACACAAGAGCTTGTCTTCTCAAACGAAAAAGTTGCTTTCAGCAACTAGCCCCTCCCCAAACACTTCTTTTATAGAGAGCTCAGGGCGTGGTCTCCCTGTGCCTCCTCCCGAGGAGTCCCATAGTCTTTCTTTGTTTGTCCCTGCTCGTCTGCCTCCTACGTCGGGCGTCCTTGAACAGGGCCAGCTGTGGGTCATCATCCTCCGCACTCTCGGGCTCACACAGCTGAGAAGAGGTCCCCGGCTGAGGACTCTGCAAAGCCTCCAAATCATCATCAGCCGGTTCGTTTCCCTCCTCCCCCACATCTGAGTCCTCCGATACATCGGACCCGGCTGTCGGACCCACCGGCTGGCCCTGAGTCACAACACTATCCCGCACCGCAGGGCCCTTCCCTCGGGTCTGCCGATCCGGATGCGGTCGGGATGGGAACTGTTCGTGAAAAGCAGTCACCAACGCAGGGGCATGAACGGCGGTCGCGTCTTCCCATGTGAAGTCCTCCGGCCCGTACCCTTTCCACTCGATCAGGTACTGGAAGCGACCTTTCAGCCAGCGGGAATCCCTGATGCTGGCGACCTCGTACTCGGGGGTGCTGCCTCCATCACGAGTTCCTGATGGGGGAGGTTCCGCTTGGCGAAGTGGACAGGCCGGTTGTTCGGGGACCAACAAGGACCGATGGAAGACGGGGTGCACGCGCAGGGAACGTGGCAGAGTTAAACGATAGGCGACCGGGTTGATGACGGCCTCGACTGGGAACGGTCCAAGGTAACGGTGGTCCAGCTTCCTCGCCAGCCGAGTGGATGGTAGGTTCCTGGTGGACAGCCAGACCCGATCCCCCACCGATAGTGGAGGCGTATCCCTTCTCGACCGATCGGCGAACCTCTTGTAGTCGGCCTTGGCCTTCTCCAGCTGCCGTCGCACCAACCGATGGATCGCCTGTAACTCCGCCATGAATTCGTTCGCTGCCGGCTCCGGTGAGTCCACGGGAGAAAGAGGGAAGAACCTGGGGTGATAACCCACGTTGGCCAAGAACGGTGTCATCTGCGTGGAGGTGTGTTGCGAGTTATTAAAGGCAAACTCGGCTATGGCCAAATAGTCCACCCAGTTGTCCTGCTGCAGGTTAACATAGCAGCGCAGATACTGCTCTAAGATGCCGATGACCTTCTCGGTACCCCCGTCGGTCTGAGGATGATGCGCGGACGAGAGGCAAACCTTAATGTCCAACGCCCGCATCAACTCCTGCCAGAAGCGGGCTGTAAACTGGGTCCCCCTATCGGAGACGACCCTGTCGGGAAGGCCGTGCAGCCGGAACACCTGTTGGATGAACATGCGACTAGTGGCGCGAGCTGACGGTAAGCCGCGACAGGGGATGAAGTGCGCCATCTTGGTCAACATGTCCACCACCACAAACACTGTCGTGAAGCCGGAGGATGGGGGTAGATCCGTCAGAAAGTCCATGGACACAGCCCCCCAGGGTCTCTTGGGCGTTGGCAAAGGCTGCAGTAAACCAGGCGGGGCCCCTGTCGCTGACTTGGCCTGCCTGCATGGGACGCAGGAGGTGACATAAGACTGGACATCGTGTCGGACTCGGGGCCACCAGAAAGTACGGGAGACCAGGTTCAGAGTCTTGAACAGGCCAAAATGCCCCGCAGCCGGGTTATCATGACATTGGCTGAGGACGAGTCCCCTGAGTGGCCCTCCTGGAACATAGAGCCGGTCACGATAATACAGGAGTCCATCCGTGACCGACCAAGGCGAATCTGGCCCCACCTCTTCCTTCCGCTGAGCCACCCACGCCTCCTGCTGCTGCGCCTCCCGGATCCGAGCCCGTATATCCACCGGCTCCCGTACCGCAGCAAAAGACTCGACGGGGATCACTGTCCTGGGCGGAAGCTTGTCTTCCACTCGGGTGTACTCGGGCTTCCTGGACAGAGCATCCGCTCTCTGGTTGTGCCCGCTTGGTATATACCGCACCCGAAAGTCAAACCTCGCAAAGAAGAGGGACCACCGGATCTGGCGTTGGTTCAAATTCCGAGCGGTCTGCAGACTTTCCAGATTCTTGTGGTCCGTCCGGACCTCGATTTGATGCCGCGCCCCCTCCAGATGATGCCTCCAAGCCTCGAACGCCGCCTTGATGGCCAGCAGCTCCTTCTCCCAGATGGTATAGTTGCGCTCCGAGGGATTCAATTTCCGAGAGTGATACGCGCAAGGGAAAAGGGTACCGTTGGGCGTCGCTGCCTGGAGTAACACGGCCCCAATGGCAATGTCGGAGGCGTCCGCCTCCACGACAAACGGCCGTTGCGGGTCAGGATGCTTCAAGATGGGCTCCTTCATGAAGGCGTCCTTCAAAGCTTGGAACGCCTGTTGTTCGGGGGCGTTCCACTGGAACCGAGTCTTCTTCTGCAGGAGCCGGGTGAGGGGGGCTGTCAAGGCAGCAAAGCCAGGGATGAAGGTCCGATAGTAGTTGGCAAATCCAAGAAGTCGCTGAACATCCTTCACGCGACGCGGGGGTTGCCAACTCTGCAACGACTCAACTTTACTTGGATCCATGGCGATGCCCTCGGGAGAAATGCGGTGGCCCAAGAAATCAATGGTCACCTGGTAGAACTGGCACTTCTCCAACTTGGCAAACAGCCGATGTTTCTGGAGGCGCTGCAGGACCTGACGGAGATGCTGATGATGCGCTCCACGCGACGGGGAGTAAATCAGGATGTCGTCCAGGTAAATCACAACAAACTGGTCCAACAGATCCCGAAAGATGTCGTTCATAAAATGCTGAAACACAGCGGGGGCGTTGGTCAGGCCAAACGGCATCACCGTGTACTCGAAATGTCCATAGCGAGTACCAAACGCTGTCTTCCACTCATCACCCGGCCGAACCCTGACGAGGTTGTAAGCTCCACGCAGGTCCAGTTTCGTGAAGATCTTAGCCTCCCGGAGTCGGTCCAAGAGCTCGGGGATGAGGGGCAGCGGGTAGCGGTTACGCACCGTGATAGCGTTGAGTTTCCGGTAGTCACAGCAAAGCCGTAACTCGCCCGACTTCTTTTTGACGAAGAGCACGGGCGCAGACACTGGCGAGGACGAGGGCCGGATGAATCCACGAGCCAAGTTCTTTGTCAGGAAGTCCCGCAATGCGGCCAACTCGGGCTCCGACATGGAGTACAAACGCCCCACTGGGAGAGGCGCATCAGGGACTAGGTCAATGGAGCAGTCGTAGGGCCTGTGCGGGGGTAATTGGTCCGCCTCTGACTCGCTGAACACGTCAGCAAAGTCGGACAGTACGGGAGGCAAGGAAACCCCTGAGGAACCCTCCACCTGGCCGGCACAGATATGGCGGGTGTGGTCCACGCACTGCAAACTTGGGAAGGTGACCAAGTTCTGAGACCAATAGATCTGTGGATCATGCGCCCGGAGCCACGCCAGTCCCAAGACCACGGGGAAGTGCAGATCCGAAGTGACGTAAAACTGAATGGCCTCCACATGGGTACTGATGGCCATACACACGGGTTGCGTGGCGGCCGTGATAGGCCCGGACAGGAGCACTCGACCATCGATGGTCTCCACAAGCATGGGCGGATCCACCGGACACTGGGGAACAGCCCATTTGGCCACAAAGGCCGAATCCATAAAGTTAGTGGTAGCCCCAGAGTCAATTAAGGCATGGACCGGAATCCCCTCTGGCTTGCCAGGAAGGATCAGTCGTGCCTCCAAAATCAAATGCCGTGGAGGTTCACAGGCACCGTCGGAACGGCGTCGCTCGGCGTGATCGTTGTGGGTCGCCCGATCTTTCACACCGTCTAGATCGGGCTCGGGCCGTTTCCCGATAGCAAAGCAGGGGACTTTCTCGGAGCTGGCTTGGTCACTGACGCCCGCTGACGCTTCTTTGGGCAAGAAGCAGCCAAATGTCCAGGGTCCCCACAGTAAAAACACAACCCCTCCGATCGTCGTCTGTCCATTTCCGTCACCGATAGACGGGACCTGGCGGCACCCAGCTCCATTGGCTCCTCCCTCTGGACTGGGGGCTCACGCACAACAGGGGCGGCAGGGGTCTGTGGGGTGGCACGGCGACTCTTACGCTGCTGCAGCCGGGCATCGATCCGCAGACAAAGATGGATCAGCCCATTCAGATCTGAGGGAATGTCCACGCGGGCCAGCTCATCCAACATCTCCTCTGACAAGCCATCCTGAAAGGCATCCACGAGCGCAGCCTCATTCCAGGCGGAATCCTGGCTAAGCAGCCGGAAATCGCTGATATAGGCCTGTAGGGGGCGCTGACCCTGCCTCAAAGCTTTCAGACGTCGGGTGGCGGTCTGCGCCTTAATCGGGTCCTCGTACATGAGGCGCATATGGTCACAAAACCCCCCAAAGTTATCCAACAAAGGGCTAGGCTGTGCCAACAGAGGCGTGCCCCAACGAGCTGCATCTCCCGACAGAAGGCTCAACACGAATCCCACCTTATCACGGTCAGTGGGGAAATCAGCTGCTCTCACGCTGATATAAAGCTGGCATTGTCCCAGGAAGGCAGGAAACAGTTCTGGTTTACCAGCAAACTTATCCGGCATAGCTAACTGACATTTCCTCCTGGGTGGGGGGGCAGCATGTACCTGAGCCTGCAGTTGTGCCACCTGAGTGGCCAGCAAGGTGAGTTGCTGGTTGAGCTGGGCATTCTCGGCAAGAAGCTGCTCCATCGTAGTATTAAGGGGTGGGTGGCTGAAAGCAAACTGTTCTGAACCAGCCCTCTTCTCCCAACCCCTAATTAAGAGACGAGTCTGGAAAGCGTCCAAGGCTAAAAGGCTTCTGCCAAGGTTTAATTACGCAGATAACAAAACACAAGAGCTTGTCTTCTCAAACGAAAAAGTTGCTTTCAGCAACTAGCCCCTCCCCAAACACTTCTTTTATAGAGAGCTCAGGGCGTGGTCTCCCTGTGCCTCCTCCCGAGGAGTCCCATAGTCTTTCTTTGTTTGTCCCTGCTCGTCTGCCTCCTACGTCGGGCGTCCTTGAACAGGGCCAGCTGTGGGTCATCATCCTCCGCACTCTCGGGCTCACACAGCTGAGAAGAGGTCCCCGGCTGAGGACTCTGCAAAGCCTCCAAATCATCATCAGCCGGTTCGTTTCCCTCCTCCCCCACATCTGAGTCCTCCGATACATCGGACCCGGCTGTCGGACCCACCGGCTGGCCCTGAGTCACAACACTGCAGATAGCATTAAAAAGGATGGCTGATGGTAAAAGACATTGAGAGCTAATGTTTAATGACTTTCAAAATGCTGCAGAGCGCCAACCCTGTTTTAGACAGATATATGAATCCAGGTAGTTGCATGTTTACCATGGTCTACATATCACAATAATGCATACATTATGGTTTAGATTAACCCCAAATTAAACAAACTACATATTAACTGGTATAAATCAGGCCAATACTGAAGGGATGACTCTCAAGAGAAAAGGCAAGGAATTGCAAACTCATTTCTATAAACAAATCAAAGTCTGGAGCAACAACTGGTAGCCCTTTATAGCATCCACCTGAATATACGTACCTATCTATATACACATATACACACGTACATATGAATTTGTAGTAAGCCAGAGTTTTCCTCTTCATAAAAATATTGTCCTCCAAATTAGAACCCAAAATAATGTTGTATGTATGTAGAGCCATGTAGCCATGTATGTAGACCATAAAAAAGGCTGAGCACCAAAGAATTGAAGCCTTTGAACTATGGTGCTGGAGAAGACTCCTGCGAGTTCCTTGGACTGCAAGGCGATCAAACCGGTCAGTCCTAGAGGAGATCAACCCTGACTGCTCTTTAGAAGGCCAGATCCTGAAGCTAAAACTCAAATACTTTGGCCACCTAATGAGAAGGAAGGACTCGCTGGAGAAGAGCCTAATGCTGGGAAAGATGGAGGGCAACAGAAGAAGGGGACGACAGAGAATGAGGTGGCTGGATGGAGTCACTGAAGCAGTAGGCGTGAGCTTAAATGGACTCCAGAAGATGGTAGAGGACAGGAAGGCCTGGAGGAATGTTGTCCATGTGGTCGCGATGGGTCGGACACGACTTTGCAACTAACAACAACATGTAGAGCCATGCAACACTGCTTTGTATCAAGTTGAGCAAAGAAGGTGGGCACACTTTAATGGTTCATTATCAACCCTCACAAAATTTGCAGGACGAAGGAACGATCAGAAGACAAAAAAAAAGGCATCAAAGGGCAGAGAGGAAAGAGAGCTGGATAAGTCAGAAATTAGTCTCCATGTGGCAGAACACCAGAACAGAACTGCCCTCTGCAGAGAAAACTTTTAGTGATTCTTAGTGATTGGAAGACGATACTTGCCTGTTGAATTTTTGGCAATTAGTGCCACTCGGTGCATTTAAAAGGGTTTGGTTTTTTTTGTTTTTCTCCTACTTTGTTTTTTGGCATTTTACCTTTTCTTTTTTGTTAATAGCTTTACTGGAAGCAGCCATAAGGACTGTGGCTTGAGGGCCATATAAAATATGAATTAAATCAATCAATCAAGAAAAGACTTCAAAAGTAACCTTTAAAGGACTGAAAACAGTGACTGATTTGTGATAACCTGTTTTGAATCATAAATCATGAAACAAAGAATAGCACATTAGTGCAGTGTCCCCAATCCATATTTAGTCTCAGCCATCAATTCAGTCAGCCGTTTAAGCCATTGCAGGTGGGGAGACCACTCACATTTTTATTTTTATATAATAGGAAGGAAGGAAGGAAGGAAGGAAGGAAGGAAGGAAGGAAGGAAGGAAGGAAGGAAGGAAGGAAGGAAAAAAGAAAGGAAGGAAGGAGGGAAGGAAGGAAGAAAGGAAGGAAGGAAGGAAGGAAGGAAGGAGGGAAGGAAGGAAGGAAGGAAGAAGGGAAGAAAGGAAAGAAGGAAGGAAGGAAGGAAGGAAGGAAGGAAGGAAGGAAGGAAGGAAGGAAGGAAGGAAGGAAGGAAGGAAGGAAGGAAGGAAGGAAGGAAGGAAGGAAGGAAGGAAGGAAGGAAGGAAGGAAACATTCAAATGCATGGCAAAGTAAGTTTGTAAAACTTGCATTTTTATATTCTGTTTTTATTTTTATATAGAAGGCACACAGGCAGGCAGGAACTCAATAAACATTAAAATGCATGGCAAAGTAAGTTTGTAAGACTTCTTATTCTAAAATCCATCCATTTTACCGTAATTTGTTTTATTCTAAAATCCATCCATCCATTTTAAGCGTGTCAAAACTTAGAAGATTCTTTGCTTGATTGACACCCACTTTACCTCAGATAGCATGAATGCCCAGAGGAAGAGAGGCATAAGAAGATAACTGTAGCAGGTATGTGGCTCGAGATGGGAAAAATTTTCCTTGAAACAGCCAGCCTTTCCACTTGCAAGTCACTATCCCAGTGACCGGATACGGATATTTTATAACACTTAAGGGTGTGTCATGCTTTGAACTCTCAGAAAAGTCCTTCAAATGTTCATTGTTAGTGGTAACAATTAATCAATGTTTTCTTTATGTTTATTGCATTCAGATGCCTTATCCGAGAGGTCTTCAAACTTGGTCCTTTTATGACTTGTGGACTTCAACTCCCAGAATTCCTCAACCAGCGTGCCTGGCTGAGGAATTCTGGGAGTTGAAGTCCACAAGTCATAAAAGAGCCAAGTTTGAAGACCCCTGCCTTATCCCATACCCCCATGGCTGCTGAATATATGAATTACCATATCTTGTCAGAGAGAGAAAATGTGCAGTTTTAAGCTTTCCATATCTTATATATATTTATATTTATATTATTTATATTTATATTTATATTTATATTTATATTTATATTTATATTTATATTATTTATATTTATATTTATATTTATATTTATATTTATATTTATATTTATATTTATATTTATATTTATATTTATATTTATATTTATATTTATATTTATATTTATATTTATATTATTTATATTTATATTTATTAAATTTTTATACCGCCCTTCTCCCGAAGGACTCAGGGCGGTGTACAGGGCAATAAATATTAAAAACGAAGTACAAAAGTTAAAAAACTATTAAATATTATGCCCGATCTGAACAGTAATTAAAACCATATTAAAAACCCAGCCCTTAACCCATCAAACCAGGCCGGATTGCTCAAATAAATAAGTTTTTAGATCCCGCCGGTAGGAGCGAAGGTCGGGGGCCATCCGGAGCTCAACCGGCAAGCGGTTCCATAGGTCTGGCGCGCCCACAGAGAACGCCCTCCCCCTAGGGGCCACCAATCGACATTCTTTGATCGGAGGCACCCTGAGGAGGCCCTCTCTGTGGGAGCGCACTGGACGGAGGGAAGTTGACGCCGGTCGCAGGTGTTGCCGTAGGTAATCCGGACCCATGCCATGTAGGGCTTTGTACGTCATTACCAACACCTTGAATCTCACCCGGAGGACAACCGGCAGCCAATGCAGCTCGCGGAGCAAAGGTGTAACATGGGAGTATCGGGAGACTCCCAACACAACTCGCGCGGCTGCATTCTGCACCAGTTGGAGCCTCCGAGTGGTCTTCAAGGGCAGCCCCATGTAGAGAGCATTACAGTAGTCCAGACGAGAGGTCACGAGCACATGAGTGACTGTAAACAAGGCATCCTGGTCCAGATAGGGCCGCAACTGGCGCACCAGGCGAATCTGGGCAAAGGCCCCCCTAGTCACAGCTCCAATATGCTCTTCTAAAGAGAGCTGTGAGTCTAGGAGGACCCCCAAGTTGCGTGCCCTATCTACGGGGGGTAATAGCTCACCCCCCATGGCAAGAGATGGAGTAATCTGAATTTCACGGGATGCCGGCACGAACAGCCACTCAGTCTTGTCAGGGTTGAGCCGAAGCCTGTTCCTCCCCATCTTGACAGTTTGAACAAATATTTGGAAGGAAACTGATTGAAGGGTGAAAAATGAAAGGGATTTTCAAAATTCCTCCAAAAAAAAGCAAAGGCATAACTATATTTAATGTCTGTGCAGGTGTATAAATAATAATTTGTGGGCAATTGAAGAAGAATCTCAAGATTCCCAATCTTGGCGGGGTGTGGGCATTTATTCTGAAAAGAAATAAAACATAAATTTCCCAAGCAGACATATGAGCTAAACAAATAAATAGTCTAAAGAAAAGAAGAAATAGGGGAAACATGATAGCAGTGTTCTAGTATCTGAAGGGCTGCCACAAGGCAGAGGGGGCTGGGTTGTTCACCAGAGCACCAGAGGGCAGAACGAGAAGCAATGGTTGGAAACTGATCAAAGAGAGAAGCAACCTGGAATTAAGGAGAAACTTCCTGACAGTGAGGACAATTAACCAGTGGAACAGCTTAGCCCCAGAAATCACTGGAGATTTTTAAGAAGAGACTAGACATTCACCTGTCTGAGATGGTATAGGACAGGTTCTCCTCCTTGAGCAGGGAGGGGGCTGGACTAGAAGACCTCCAAGATCCCTTTCTATTCTATTCTATTCTATTCTATTCTATTCTATTCTATTCTATTCTATTCTATTCTATTCTATTCTATTCTATTCTATTCTATTCTATTCTATTCAGGATCTTCATTTTAAAGGATGAAAGACGAACCAATTGGGTTGGACAAAGATACTATCCTATATTTTCTTTTAAATCAGTCCTTTTTTAGTGTGATAAAAGAGTTTAATTTAGAAAAACATTTTAGGCAAGGATAATGTGACTAAGATGTATTTTTGCATTTGTTTTGTGACAAAGTGTCCAAGGCATGTGATGTGTTTGTACGTTTGCCTTTCACTGGATAACCATCTTTCCAGATTTGCAGTTGCTCTTAGCTTCCAATGTTAGTGTTAAACCCCATTGGAATCCCTTGGGAAGGAACTCTTCCTATGGGGCTATTTCAGTATAATTCTGGCCTTGGAAAATTATAAATTTCTCCTTCCCCAAGGACCATTGCCCATCCAGATGCTCTACCTGAAAAAATGGTGGAGGAGCCAGAAGAAGAAGGGAAGGCAATTTTATTTCATCTTTAGCTGCAGGTGCCTCTCTATAATATGGATTGGACTTTCAAGCTTTGATACATGCAACCCAATCATCGTTCTAATTAAAATAGTGAATGAGCCAAGATTTTCAATTCTGCAAGTCACTAGAAGGTATACTGTGTTCTCAATAACCAAGTTCCTTCCCAAGCTTCATGACTGAGCAAATATTTGAACCCAGATGTCCAGCATCTACTTGTCATTATATTATCTTTGGTCACTATTATTGTTATGATCTTCTTTCTTACCAATCATAAGCAAGCAAAGAGGAATTTTGTTGGGGGCGTCTGTATTCCTGATGGCATCAAAATTCCTTAACCTTTAAATTTAAATTCAAATATGGGAGTGAGGGCTAATACTCTCCTCCATGGTGAAACTACAGGATTTTATTACATTTTCATTTACTAAAAATATCATTAGTGAAAGCTTTTAAGCCCTAAGAACCTTTCAAATTAATGAAAAGTCCACCCAAGTAAATTACTCTTCACAGTTAGCTTAAACTGCTGTCACATACAATTAGGGCTTTTTAAAGGTTGCAATTAAAGCATTCTTAAATTATGGGCTGTCACCTCTTAGAGCCTAATGGTTAAGTGTTTATGTTTTTTATTACCATCCCCAACCAACCAACAGAATTTTAACATTCTCCATTTGTGCAGTGAGATATGACAAATACCCTACTTCTCTCCTTTTGTCTCCAATTTCTCTACTTTGCCAAACCTGAGCATTAATTCATATAAGCCAGAGGGACAATCAGTTGGGTATTCACCCTCTAAAATTCACATTGTTTAATGAATTTGGCCCAGCCATCCTTCACTGCAAACTAAGATAATTAACATTTCATCAAATAACATAGTTAATTGCTGAATGGATCTGGGAAACAAGGGGGACAGAGAGGTAGTGCTTGACTGACAACCTTTTGATTAGCAACCATTTGAAGTTACAAGACACTGGAAAAAAAGACTTATGACTGGTCTCACACTTATGACCATTGCAACTTTTCCAAGATCATATGCAATAATCAAAATTTAAGAGCCTTGGTGGAGCAGTGGGCTAATGCCTCCTTAAGTAACACCAGCTGCCTGCAATTAGTTCAGGTTCGCATCCCACCAGGCTCAAGGTTGACTCAGCCTTCCATCCTTCCCAGGTAGGTAAAATGAGGACCCAGATTGTTGGGGGCAATTAAGCTGACTTTGTAATAATGCCACTTGGGGTGTGTGTGAAAGCCCTAATAAGCAGGCATATACATAGAATGAAGGCTACTGCTAAGCTTGTAAGCCGCCCTGAGTCTTTGGAGAAGGGCGGGATATAAATGGAATTAAAAAAAAAAATTCATGGGCTCAGCCATTGGCATGTATTTATGATGGTTGCAGCATCCCGGGGTCACACGACCACTGTTTTCAACCTTGCCTGCTGGCTTCCAACAAGCAAAGTCCATAGGAGAAGCCAGATTTGCTCAAAAACTGCAGTGATTTGCTTAACAACCCTGTCCAAAAAAAAAGGTTATAAAATCAGGCCTTCCTTAGCAATGGGAATTCTGGTCCCAGCTGTGGTCATAAGCCAAGGACTACCTGAATTGTATCAGTAGGATTTTGGACAATCATTGGCGTTTGCAACTCAAAACAAGATTTTTAGTGAGGATTTTAAAAGCAAAAAAAAAAAAATAATAATGAAGAAAGAAAGAAATGAAAGGGAGAACAAAGAAGACTCCCAAAATAGTGAGGCATAGGCTGAGGGTATTTAATAAGACTCCGTTTAAAGCGAAGTACAAGAAAGATTTAAGGCTGGCTGCTGAGAATTCTGAACTATAGTTGCATATTCGGCACTTGCTTCAGCTAGTCCCTGTTTCTCAAACCAGATAAGCACCATGCAAAAATATAGCACCAAAGAAAGGTCTTTGTCTGTAGGTGTAAAATTAAAATCAGAGGCACACAAGCAAAATAAGAAAAGAAAGAAACTGTCAATTGATTGGGTGAAAAAAGAAGAAATACAGATAGGAGATAACGTAACGGGGCAGTTCATAAAATCAGAGCTTTTATTAAATGATAAGTCACATTTTTTTAACAGAAAGATCTCAAAAAGGGACAGGATCTTTTTGATGTATTCATGTATATCCAGAAATATTCTCCGAGTAGTCCCACAAGCCCTTATTTTTCTTTTTTCCTCCTATATAATGTGATTCTTAGCAGCTGCTCTGGCAAGAGAATTCCCCCCCCCCACTCTCTCAATGCCTATTGTGAGCATAACTGCATCCAAATAAGGTTTGGCTAGGGGATTATGATTGGAAACCAAAATAAGGATAGACATTGTGGCTTTTACTCTGAATGTTTCGGGACTCTTGCTGCAGGCAAATTAACTCTTATTGCTCAAACTAGTACCATCTTCCTCGCCCTGGACTCTCTTTAGGGGCATCTACAGGGCCAGGGGGTTGGGATGTGTCAAACTAGGCAAATTGTGCATCACACTTGAAGCCCCATCCCATTTCTAATATATTGATGTTACATGGATTTACAGAGCGGGAGGGAAGATTGCCTGTTGCTATGACTACAGTCTTCGCACACTCTTGCCCCTCCCTCCTTGGGCACGGCTAGTGCCCTTCATATTTGTGATCCTCAATGATCAAAATTCTTCAGCCAGCATGGCCTTTATGAAGAATTCTGGGAATTTTGCCCAGATTAGAGAAAACATTTGGCCAGAATTGGCTTATGGGGAATGGATGAAAAAAGACATAGATAATATATAGATATCTCCTAGAAGAGTGATAACCGGTTATTGATACATGTTAAGGTATGGAGGATATATGTCAGACCAAAAGATCCCAGAATGACATAAGAAGTTACTTCTGAGTAGTTTCTTTACTGTTGTTCGTCTACAAACAGAATCTTGCCAGACTAAAGCAATTACCTGCCTACCTGTAAAAGAAGTACTCTGAGAATTTCTGGGGAGGATCTAACCTTAATATCTTCCTGCCGACAGACATTCCAAGCTCTGCTGTCTCTTTGCCCTCTGGGAAAGCGCCCCTCCCTCTATGATTCTAAACCGCATTCCACCACAAAATGTTAGCCAATAAAGCACGGCTGGTGTCCCTTGTGATTTGATATACTCCTATTTGCAATCATGATTCAGCATAGGTCAGCAGGTCAGTATGCAAATTACTCAAATCAGTCCTTGTTCTCATTGGTTTACTTTGAAGTTGAGGACACAATCCTATTATTTCCTTACAGAATAATGGCATAACCTTTGAATGTAGGTGTTGCTCTGGCCTGGGAAACATTTTTAGAAAGCAGGAGGGGCACTTAACATCTGAAGGTTTTCCTCCAACATGGCTACCTTCATGCGTTAACTCCCTTTTAGGCATGGTCCCGAAGAGCATGTCAACATCACGGACCAAAGTCTCATCTTAAGCAGCGGTTACAGTCATCGCCAGAGAGCTGAAATAACTTGAGTTCCCCAAGTGGCATGAAACACAACAGTGAAAACAATCCCAAGAAAAGCAAGAGAAAGATGAAACAATGGCCAAGGGCAACCGCTGCTTGAAAAGATCACCAAAACCGCACAGGAGGAGAAAAGGTTTGGGAACGCGAAGAAAACGACGAGGCCGAAAGCGACGGCCTCTACCCGCTTTTTTCCTCTTCATGAAAGACAGACGCCCTAAGCTTAGGTGTGACAATCCGAATTGGGATGTGATCCAAATGGCGAAAAGGCTGGGCACCATGTGGCACCAACAGCCTAATAACGACAAAGAAAACTACAAGAGGAAGGCAGCTCAGCTGTGGCGATCGTACAGTGGATCCAAAGGCTGCAGAACGAAAAGGAAGAGGAAAAAAAGGAAGTTAGGCCGAAGAAAATGCCGAGTTCCAAAGACCAGGAAGAGGAAGGCTGCGAAGAAAACCAAGCAGTGCAAGTGTGAAGAACTCGAGAGAGTGTTGAAGTCCATCTTCTGCTAAGGCTCTTTGTATACCCATCTCCTTGATCAGTGCAGTTAACGCTTGAGTAAAGATCAGTGTGTGTCCCTAAGTGTGTACACAGCAATGAGAAATTGTAAGTGCTCAAGATCACCCCAACTGGATGCAGCCTGGAAGAGATGCTGTATTTAAGGGTTTCCTTGCGGTCCCTGTCTTGATATAGTAGCAGAGCTCTATGTCACACA